>NC_133449.1:199607544-199910175 GCF_048565385.1 Saimiri boliviensis
TAGTAACTGAAAATCACACAAGAGATAGGAAAGCTAAGTGATTTTGAGAGCACAGGATCTATGGCAAGGTTGTCTGGGTTCAAATGGGTGATCTACCACAGAGTAGATAAGTGATCTTGGGCATATTTTTACCTCAGTTTCCTTCTTTGAAAATGGGGCTAATAATAGTATCTAATGCATAGGCTTGTTATGATGACTAAATGAATTCATGTTATAAAGCATTATAAAGTTTTTGATAAATAAAATATACTGAGATAAAAGTTATTTGTTATACTGTAAATTATATTACTTCTCAATATTTCTAGAGATTGTGATTTATTATTGTGCTGTTAGAACTATAAGAGAACATTTGCTTTTAACAAAAAAAGTCAACTGCAAATGTTGATCAATTTCAGATGAAGAAAGTGAAAATAATGTAGCAAAATATTTAAAAGAAGTAGAGGATAAGTAAGCTATGAAGTAAATCAATGAAATTCTTTTATTGTGGTGGTTTCTTACAGGTGTTGCTAACTGAGGCACCCTACAAAGCCTATGAAACAATGAGATAGCAGGCTTGAAAATGCTTTACAACATTGTTGGAGTAGATATGGCTTAAGGATTTCACTAATGGCTTTATTTATGTTCCAAAATAGGTGGAGAAAAACTTGGTTGATATTTTCTCTTCAGGCAATGAGAACAGGTGGCCACCCTAATCTCTACAGGTTCAGCACTTGGCATTTCCCTGACTAAGCAGCCTGAAGAGTCGATTTGTGGGAAGAATAATTGTTCTGTTTTGGGTTTATGTCTTTTGGAGACATTTATTAGTATGCTGACCAAGCATTCCAATTTTCCCAGGTTTGCATGGGTTTATGCTTATTGTCCCAGCTTTCTTACTAGTAGTAAATTAATTCACTTATGAAAGTTTCTCAATTTGGATGGCAAATTATTAACTTATCTTACTGTTAACTTTCTCATTAGACAGTATGTTGCAAATCTGGACTGGCCAATACTGAACTATTTTTATTAAAGTTTAAATCTATTTTATAGCTTCTTGTTTTTTCTAGCTCTGATTGAATGAACATATATTTTTCTCCATATTTAGAGAAAACCATTTCGAAATTGGCTATTTACTCTTCATAAATTATACATAATTTTTCCGGTGATGCTTTATCCATATGGCATCCTAGGATATTTCAAAGTGCCATCAAACACTTTTTTTTCTTGTGTCTTATTTGAGAGAATTTAATATGTTTATAATCAGGAAATACATATTTTTCTGACATTGAAAATTCTTGGTTATTTCTAACTTTCATGTGTGCAATTATTCTAATATTCCTAATATCCTGTTTTTAGGTAATAATTATGGA
This sequence comes from Saimiri boliviensis, assembly GCF_048565385.1. Taxonomy (NCBI): domain Eukaryota; kingdom Metazoa; phylum Chordata; class Mammalia; order Primates; family Cebidae; genus Saimiri; species Saimiri boliviensis. The sequence goes on from NC_133449.1 coordinate 199,608,891, forward strand.
TATGAATTAATGTTAACAGGTAGGAAGGGCAATTAATAAATTTACTCTGCCCAGCTTGTTATCAAAGTATATGGATGGGTCATTACTGGCAACCCAAAGTATCTATACTCTAGATACTTCATAGAAAATAAAAACTTAAACTGTTTGCTTTTTAACCATAAGTACAATTTGGACTGTTAATCCTTAAGGAGTACTATCTAAACACAAGCAGTTCATCATTTTATCTAGATATTCTATTTTTTTCTTGGAAAAAAACAATCACACAGCTGCCCACTTGAATTATAGTGTATTGAATTTCATGGACTTGTTTTTTATGCAACTATGCTTCAGCTTTATCCTTGGTTTTGGAGTAAGAGCCAAAAAGAAAAGAGAAACAAAGACAATTAATATATTTATTTCAGTGATGGCCACTGTATCACCCAATATCCCCATTATTAGGATTTAGGAAATAAATCCTCTTTAGTCTTATGCACTCTATGAACCCTTTTACTAATTTTGTATAAACTGTTTTTTGGAACCTAAAAAAATTAGAGCCTAATTTTTGAACAATTCTAACAGAAATAGAAAATGGCATATAGACACCTCACCCAGGCTTATTCTTATCTTGTTGTTCTGTTTCCATGATTCTTTCAATTATTTGTATAACTCTCTAGTTTTATAACTATTTTTATATGCAAATCTCAAATCACAAATGGATTATACTGTAACTAAATAAGTCAACTCAGATTTGTCATTTCTATATTTAGAATTCTATTTATATGCCTGTTTTCAGGACCAATCATTTGATATAAGATATTCTTTTTTCTTCAAAATTTTAGTAAATATCTATAGATAATTACATTTGAAACTCATAAGTCAATCAGACATAGCAAATATATTTTAGATATTAGATACAAGCAAAGACCTCATTGCTGGAATAGTAAGCACTGAGAATTAAGGAATAAACACTCACATAACCACTACCTGTGCTAATTTGTTTTCAATTCTTAGTCAGAAGACATTTAAATAGTGTTTTCATTCATTTTAAATATTAAATGGAGGGAGGAAGTTAGCTTTCTTCACAGACAAATCTAAATCAGAGATTTCTAAAAGCAGTTATACTGATTTAGGCATAGTATATGTTTAAGAAATATGTTTAATTTGCACTGAATATGTTAACTAAAACACAGTTAAGTCTATACCTATTTTATTTAAAAGTTAGAAATAGAGACAGTGGATTATTAAACAATAGTCTATATGATTTATGGACATAAATGATAAAGTATTTAACCTAGTGGCTTTGAAAAAAATCACTTAATTTAGTTAGAAATCCGTTACTTAAGAAACTACAGCTATATAAAGTACAAAATTATATAAAATTTTTCCCCAAATCACTGAAAATATGAAATAAGTATGTATTTATTGAGTATTTACTGTGTCTATTCAGCCTAGCTGAATTCTGTAGAAGATGCAAAGAAGTATAAAACATGACCTTTACACATAAGCTTTACTGTCTCATCCAGAAAGCACAGTCTACAGAAACAGACAAAGACTAATACAAAGAGGATATAAGTGGCTAGCCCTATCAGAAGCCCAGATATATGTATGATTCCTAATTTTTTATTATTTTCTTATCTATAATGTGTTATTGTCCTCTTCAAATATTAAATAGTACTTGAGATAGAAAATAATAAGTTGGATTACATGATGCAAAGTGGTAGGGTCAAAGAACATCTTGCAGATAAGGAAATGTCACGAGCCATGCAGGAATAAGAACACTGTGAAGAGAATGCTGTAGGCTGACTAGCCTAGTTGGGAAAATAGCTTGGATTGAGCACTCGTGGGCATTAAATCCGGAAGGTTAGTTTGGATTACCAAGCTAAGATGATGGGGACTTGGGTGGTTTCATAGAAACAGAGATGCTAAGTGGAGGAATTAATTGTGGGGGAAAATCGTTGGTTCTAATTGAATTTTAATTGTTTGGTAATTTATGTTGGGTAAAACTTATGTGTAAAATTTCCTGTAACATTTTGAAATAGTAGATTACTGCTTTGGAACTCATGGTACATTGTTAGAGTAATTATTCCCAATTTATTCAGTGCTCTCTATAACCACACCTTGCATCATTCTCTCCACACTCAAATTCTTGGCTTGACTGTTACTTGATTTAGATAATAGGCAAAAGCAAATTTATATGAGGAGAGATTTAAAAAATATTTACTCATTGGGGCCTGCCCTCTCTTGTTCTCTTAGAACCCAGCAACTGCCATGTCAGTAAGTACATTTTCCAGCTGGAAGATGACAGACAACACGGAACAGACAAGCCATTTTAACTGATTTACTCCCATCCACAACTCTAGCCAGTCCCCAACTGACCTAAACTCTGACCACAGGCACAAAAATAAACTCAGCTCAGACCAGCAGAACCATTCTCTGTTCCGAGCTCAAATTGCTGACCTGTGTAACTGTGTGCTAAATAAGTGGTCGTGTTAAGCCTCTTAGATGTTGGTGATATTTTTACATAGAAAAGGTTTTTTGATAGAAAGCTGCATAAATGGGATTTCAATTTGCTATATTCTTTAATATGAATATTTTTTCTTTCGTATTTATTATGTTTAAAAAGATATAATGATTGCTAAGATTTTGATAAATATCTACCATATGTCATATGATAAACACTTTGTGTATTAATTATCCAATTCTCATAAAACCATATTTTATATATATATATATGCGTAAATATATATACACACATATATGTATACCCACATATATACACACTCACCCACATTATGCTCTTGGTTTTACAGTTGAGGAAATTGAAACTTTAAATGAAAACAGTTTTTTTTTGCAAGGCGAGGAACTTGACTATGGATTCATAGCTAGCTATCAGCAGTGCTTGAATTCAAACTCATACATGCTGCTTTGATGGCCAGTGCTCTTAAACATTCTCCCCTGTGAGTTATCCCTTGTTTCAAATTCTTGAGTTATTTTAAGAAAATCTGCAAAAGCAAAAAACCTGAATATTAATGAGGGTAACAAGAAGATAAAAAGGATTGTTAACATTTCTTACTGCATAAATTTTGTATTATAATTTTGCTTCTCGCTTCATTATATTTCCTTACCACTTTTTCTTTGTTATGATTCTTCATTTAGAGTTTATTCTGCTATATTTCATATGGCATTCTGTAAGCTGTTTTATGATTTTAATAAAATGATAAATACAAAATAATGGATGATTAAAGTTGGGATTATAACAAGCTATGCAAATAATGAGAAGATCTGAAGGGCTAATTTTTTTTTCAGATTTATTGGCTGGAGCTGGGTAGCATAGAGCTCACCTGACTATAAATGTGGGCTCAGCATGGATGGCTGGATAGCCAATCTCATTAGTACAATGTGAAAACTCATTGTGTTTAAATTTACATTTTCTCAGTAATACAAATATACTTGAGTATCTTTTCACTTTTTATTCACCATTTGAATTTTCTCTATAGTGAATTGCTAACTCAAAAATTATTTCTTTTATTTCTCTTGGGTCTTCTATTTTTGTGAAATCTGGAAATAACTTCTTTCTTTAATGATTAGCCAACACTACTTTTGTTTTTATTGCTCAAATTGTCCCAACTTTGACCATTGGAAACATTTTCAGTTTCTTCCTTGTGAACCTTTCACATTAACTTAATCATTGTATTGATAGACATGCAGGATGTATTCAATTTCAAGCTATTATGAATAATCATGCTGTAATCATTTTTGTAATATCTTCTGATGTAAATGTTTATGTGTTTCTGGTTGACCAATATGAAATGGCTGATACTCAAATGGCTTTTGTTGTCCAAAACTATAATTTCATATGGCTCAATCTAGTATTGGGTATGGAAGAGTAGAATGTCTGGATCATAAGGAATGCCTATATTCAACCTTAATAGATCATGCCAAGTAGCTTTTTAAAGTGTATGAAAGTTCTTGTTGCTTCACAACTGTTATGAGTTGACTTCTGTAGCTCCCGAAAAGATATGTTACAGGTCTAACCCTGCTATCTCAGAATGTGATCATATTTGGAAACAGGGCCATTGTAGTTGTAATTAGCTAAGACAAGGTCATACTGGAGTAGATGGGGCCCTAGTCCAATAAGATTGGTGTCTTTATAAGAAGGCAATCACATGAAAACAAAGACACAGGGATAGAGCCATGTGGATACAGAGGTAAAGCCTGGAGTGATACATTTACAAACCAAGAAATTCCAAGGATTTCCAGCCATCACTAGAAGCTAGAAGACAGACATTCTTTTTCAAAGCCCTTTGAAAGAACAAACCTTAACACCTTTCATTTTAGACTCCTAACCTCAGAACTGTGAGATGATAAACTTTCGTTCTTTAAGTCACATATTTTGTGGTAGTTTGTTTTCACAACACCAGGAACTAATACATAATCTTTACCAATACAGAAAAATTTTCAGCCTTTTTAATGTAGACATTCTGATGGTTATGTAACAGCTTTCATTGTAGCTTTAATTTGCATTCACCTGTGACTAATGAAGCTGAGCATCTTTTTGTTTGCTTATTGGTCGTTTTGATACTCTGTTGCATAAATTGCCTGCTAGAAATTTGTTTCATTTTTAATTGGAATTTTTTTCCTTTTTAATTTGTGCGAAATTTTATACTATAAACTAGCTCTTTGTTGGTTTTAAAATATTTTCTTCTACTTTTTATTTCCTTTTCATGCTATTAATTTTATTTCATGAACAGAACTTTAAAATTGTAATGCCATTCATTTTTATCAAACTTATCCCTTATTATTAGTGTTTACTTGATATATTTTCCTACACCATAGTCAGAAAGATATCTTTCTATATTATCTGCTGAGAAAAATGGTTAAGATTAGGATTAGGTTTACAATTCATCTAAAATTGATTTTTTGTATACTATAGAGTAAAACCCTCTATATTTTTTTCTTTGTCATTATCCAATTGACCCAGAATCATGCATTTAAAGAAAGTCCAAAAAGGGGAAAAGCCATGATGGCTGAATAGATGTAGCTAGGGAGACCTTCTTCCACCAAGGTACTAGACTATTAAGAAGGCTGGCATACTCTCAGCAGATCTTTGGAAGATCTAAGAGTGGACAAAAGAAGAATGCAGAACTTGAGCAGCTTGGAGGAAGCTGGGAACCCTGCATGGGGTTGCCAAGCAACAAGACTCATTCCTGGCCCCAAGTGGCCCCTAGAGGTGGGGTGAGTTAAACAGGCATGGGTTAGCCCACTCTTGCCATGGACCTACCAAATCCTGGCTGCGGAAGACCCCATAATCCCCACAGACATTTGAGCTGGCAGGGAGAGTTGCTTGGAGAGTTGGAAGGGAGTTGGCAGTGGGTTTGGTGTGAGAATGCCTATAGTGGAAAATGGCCAGAGATGCCTATCCTCTAATGTTTACCATGCTTCTCTAGGTGTCTTTGGCCTTTTTTGACTGTTGGACCTGTACAGAACAGGGATATCTTGCCTGTGGGATGAGGCTAGTCTTACCTGAGCACTCTTTTGTCTGCTGGCCTCTCTCTGGGTCCCTGCCTTACCACATACACTTGCAGTGCAGACTCAGATGCCCAACTGAGGTGCTTCCTAGAGAGGGCACCACCATAGCTCCTTTGCCTGAAGACCCCACCTAATAATTGAAGAGTTCTGCAGACGGGCTCCCAGTAACATCCACTCATAGTCCTCCCCTACTGCTCTGTGGGTTATGTTCTCACCTACAGCTTTTCCCTACTACTACCTCTCTGGCATGCATGTGCACATGGACCTCACTGCCACGCAACCATTAGCACACATGTATAGACCTTGCCATATCACTGCTCTGATGTCACTGGTGCATAAGAGTGGGCCCCATTGCTACCACCTTGATGAAGCACTTCTGCTGGCATCCCCCATCAGAATGATGTTGCCAGCAGACCATACCAGAAACACCTTGGCCACTCCAACACAGCAGGTACTCAACCTCAGTAGCTAGAGAACAAAAGCATAGGCATGGTTTCAGCCACTTAGGGTTGGGGCATGCAGCTCACAATTGCTGACCTGTGCTTTGGCTACCTGAAATAACTCAGAAACAAAACCAGTTGATGGTACACAACATATACTACAGTTAAGTCCTCAAGGAAATTGAAATATAAAAGCAAAAGCCCATCAAAAGACAACAACCTCAAAGATGGAAGTATCATGCCACACAAATAAGAAAGAATCAGTACAGGAACTCTGGCAAGTCAGAAAGCCAGAGTGCCTTTTATATAGTTTGGATCTTTGTACTAACCCAAGTCTCATGTTTAATTGTAATCCTCAATGCTGGATATGGGGCCTGGTGGGAGGTGATTGGATAATGGAAGATATTTCTAATAGTTTGGCACCATACCCCAGTGTTGTTCTTGTGACAGAGTTCTCACAAGATCTGGTTGTTTAAAAGTGTGTAGCAGCTCCCCTCTTTCTCTCTTCCTCCTTCTCCAGCCATGTAAAATATGCCTGCTTCCCCTTTCACTTCCGCAGTCATTGTAAATTGCCTGAGGTCTCCCAAAAAGCCAAGCGGAAGCTGCTATGCTTCCTGTACAGCCTGCTTAACCATGAGCCAATTGAACTTCTTTTTCTTATAAATTATCCATCTCAGGTATTTCTTTATAGCAGTGTGAGAATGAACCAGTATAGTCTTCTCACCTCCAAATTACTACACTAGCTCCCCAGCAATGGTTCTTAACCAGACTGAAATGGTTGGAATGACAAAGATAGAATTCAGAATCTGAATGGCCAAAGAGATCAACAAGATTCAGGAGAAAGTTTAAAGAATTTAGTAAAATGATATATGAGCAGAAAGGTGAAATAGCAATTTTAAGAAAGAACAAAACTGATCTGATAGAGCGGAGAAACTCACTACAAGAATTTCATACATAATCAGAAATATTAACAGCAAAACAGATCAAACTGAGGAAAGAATCTTGGAGCTCAAAGACCAATCTTCAAAGCTTCAAATAAACTCAGTCAGACAAAAATATATAAAAGAAAACCAAAAAGAATGAATAAAACTTCCAAGATATATAGGATTATGTAAAGAAACCAAACCTATGACTTATTAGCATCCCTGGAAGAGAGGGAGAGAAAGCACACAACTTGGAAAACATATTTGAAGATATTGACAATGAAAATTTTCTTAACCTCACTGGAGAGGATAATATTCAAATTCAGAGCACCTGTATGAGATACTATACAAGATGACCATCAACAAGACTCATAGTTATCAGATTCTCCAAGATCAGTGTGAAAGAAAATATATTAAAGGCAGCAAGAAAGAAGAGTCAGGACACTTACAAAGGGAACCTCATCAGGCTAACAGACCTTTCAGCAGAAATACTATAAACCAGAAGAAATTGGGGACCTATATTCTGCATCCTAAAAGAAACAAAATTCTGTTGGGTATGGTGGCTCAGCAATAAAATCATTTTCAGACAAGCAAATACTAAGGAAATTTGATACCATCAGACCTGCCTTAATGGAGTGCAAAACATGGAAATGAAGGACTTAACGGAGTGCAAAACATGGAAATGAAGGACTGTTACCGGGCACTGCAAAAATACACTTAAGTACTTAGACCATTGATGCCATAAAGCAACAATACATTCAGGACTACACAACAGCTGGCTAACAACACAATCACAGGATCAAATCCACACATATTAACATTAACCTTGAATTTAAATGGACTAATTGCTCCACTTAAAAAAGTAAAGTGGCACATAGGTTAAAGAAGAAAGACCCAGCTGTATGCTGACTTCAAGAGACTTATCTCACATGCAAGGATACCTATAGTTTGAAAGTGAAAGGATGGAGAAAGATCTATCAAACAAATGAAAACCAAAAAAGACCAGGGATTGGTACTCTCATTTCAGGCAAAACAGATTTTAAACCAACACTGATAAAAAGAAAAAGAAGGGCATTCCATAACAATAAAGGGATCAATTCAAGAAGAAGACTTAACCATCCTAAATACATATTTACTCAACACTCATGCACCCAAATTTATAAAACAAGTTTTTAGAGGCCTACAAAGAAACTTAATCACATAATAATAGAGACTTCAACACTCCACTGATAGACAGATCATCAAGGCAGAAAACTAACAAAAATATTCAGGATCTAAACTCGACACTTTACCAAAAGGACCTAACAGACATCTACAGAGCACTCCACCTAACAACAACAGAATATACATTCTTCTTATGAGCATATTGCACATACTCTAAAATTGATGAGATACTTGGCCATAAGGCAATTCTTAACAAATTAAAGAAAAAATACTAAATCATACCAATTATACTCTAATAAAAATGGATATCAATGCCAAGAAAGTCTCTCAAAACCATACAATTACATGTAAATTAAGCAACCTGCTCCTAAATGATTTTTGGGTTAACAATGAAATTACAGCAGATATCAATAAATTTTTTAAAACTTATCAAAACAAAGATACAACATACCAGAATCTCTATGATACAGCTAAAGCAGTGTTAATAGGGAAATTTATAGCACCAAACAGCCACTTAAAAATGTTCAAAAATTCTCAAATTAACAGCCTAACATCATACCTAGAGGAACTAGAAAAACAAGAGCAAATCAAACTCAAAGCTAGGAGAAAAAAATAACCAAAGTAAGAGCTGAACTGAATGAAATGAAGATGCAACCTCTGCCCTCCCAAAAACAAAAACAAAAATCTTACAAATGATAAAGAAAACCTCTATACAGACAAACTAGCAAACCTAGAAGGAACAGATAAATTCCTGGAAACACACAATCTCCCAGGATTGAACCAGGAAGAAATTCAAATCCTACATTGTTGAATAATAAGTTCTAAAATTGAATCAGTAATAAATAACCTAACAAATACAAAAAGTGTTAGAATAGATGGATTCACATCCTAATTCCACCAGATGTAGAAAAAGAGCAGGTATCAATTATACTGAAACTATTCCAAAAAATTGTGGAGACCAGCATCATTCTGATACCCAAACCTGGCAGAGACAAACAGAAAAAGAAAACTTCAGGCCAATATCTCTGATGAACATTGACCCCAAAATCGTTGACAAAATACTAGCTAACTGAATCCAATCCTAGCACATTCAAAAGCTAACCCAATAGGATCAAGTAGGTTTTTATATTAGTCAGGGTTCTTTAGAGGGACAGACCTAATGGAATATATATATATATATATATATATATATATATATATATATATATATGGCAGTTTATTAAATATTAACTCACACAAACACAAGGTCCCACAATAGGCCATCTGCAGGCTGAGAACAAGGAGATCCAAAACTGAAGTTCCAAAACTGAAGAACTTGGAGTTGGGGACAGAAAGCATCCAACACAGGAGAAAGATTTAGGCTGGGAAGCTGGGCCAGTCTCTCTTTTCACATTTTTCTGCCTGCTTATATTCTAGCCATGCTAGCAGCTAATTAGATTATGCTCACCCAGATTAAGGGTGAGTCTGCCTTTCCAAGCCCAGTGATTCGAATATTAATCTCCTTTGGCAACACTCTCACAGACACACCCAGGATCAATACTTGGTATCCTTCAGTCCAGTTAAGTTGATGTTCTGTATTAACCTTCATGCTTTATTCCTCGGATGTTAATTCAACATATGCAAAGCAATAAATATGAGTCTTCACATAAACAGAACAAAAAGCAAAACCACATGATCATCTTAATAGATGCAGAAAAGACTTTTAATAACATACATCTCTTCATGTTAAGAACACTCAACAAACAAGGAATTGAAACACATACCTCAAAATAAGAGCTATCTATGACAAACCCACAGCTAACATTATATTGAATAATTTATCTGAAAGCATTCTGCTTGAGAAACAAAACCAGACAAGGATGCTCACTGTCACTACTCCTATACAACATAGTACTGGAAGTCCTAAATACAGCAATCAGGCAAGACATGAAATAAAAGTCATCCAAATAGGAAGAGAAGAAGTCAAATTACTTATCTTATGAGATGATATGATTCCATATCTAGAAAACCCCACAGTCTGTTCCCAAGGACTTTTTCTCTCATAGAGAGCTTCAGCAAAGTTTCAGAATACAAAATCAGTGTACAAAAATCAGTAGTATTCCTACATACCAATAATATCCAAGTTAAAAGCCAAATGAGGATGCAATATAATTCACAATAGTCACAAAAATAATAAAATGAAAAGGCATACAGCTTAACAGGGAGGAGAACGATCTCTACAATGTGAATTACAAAAGGCTGCTGAAAGAAATCAGAAAGGAGACAAATGGCAAAGCATTTCACACTCATGAATACAATGAATCAATATTGTTAAAATGGCCATACTGTCAAAAGCAATATGCACATTGAATGTTATTCCTATTGAACTACCAACAATAATTTGCACAGGGAAAAAAGCTATTTTAAAATTCATATGGAACCATAAAAGGCAAGATTAGTCAAAGCAATCCTGAACAAAACATAGCCAGAGGGATTATGCTACTCAACTTCAAACTATACTACAAGGCTATGATAACCAAAACAGCATGGTACTGGTACACAAACAACATAATCCAGTGGAACAAGATAGAGAACCTAGAAATAAAACTGCATACCTACAACTATCTCATCTTTGATAAAGTTGATAATAACAAGCAATAAGTAAAAGGGGTCCCTATTTAATAGGTTGTGCTGCCATAACTGGGTAGCTATATGCAGAAGACTGAAACTGGACCCCTTCCTTACACCATATACAAAAACTAACTCAAGATTAATTAGAGACTTAAATTGTAAGACCAAAAACTATATATAAAAACCCTAGAAGAAAGTCTAGGGAATACCATTGTGGAGATAGGCTCTGGCAAAGATTTATGGATGAATAAGATTTTCATTCTCTTAATCATGTTTAATGATAAATTATGTATTTGCAGATGTACATTAAGTGTATGAAGATTTAAAATGAGATTTTATAAGATTTCATATTTCTCTTGATATGAGTATATAAGCTTGAATAAGCTTGAGTCCTTATGAAATTTTCCTTATTATTTCCAATACTTCTTATATTAAAGCCTGATCTTGGCCGGGTGCGGTGGCTCAAGCCTGTAATCCCAGCACTTTGGGAGGCCGAGGCGGGTGGATCACGAGGTCAAGAGATCGAGACCATCCTGGTCAACATAGTGAAACCCCGTCTCTACTAAAAGTACAAAAAATTAGCTGGGCATGGTGGCGCGTGCCTGTAATCCCAACTACTCAGGAGGCTGAGGCAGGAGAATTGCCTGAACCCAGGAGGTGGAAGTTGCGGTGAGCCGAGATCGCGCCATTGCACTGTAATTGCACTCTAGCCTGGGTAACAAGAGCGAAACTCCATCTCAAAAAAAAAAAAAAAAAAAAAAAAAGCCTGATCTTTTTGATATTAGTATATCTAGATTAGCTATCTATAGATTAAAATTTGCATGAAATGTATTTTTTTATTGTTTGACTTTAAACTTTTTGTATCTGTATGTTATGTTTATTTTAAGCATGATATTTTTAATCATAATTGTTGAAAGACCACCTTCACCTTTTACTTGTATATTAAATATATTTACATTTAATGTAATGTTTGATATATACTACATTTTACTACTTAACCAACCTATTTTATGTTACCTAGGGCATTTTCCAGAAAGCCTTATTTTCTTGTATTAATCAAATATTTTTATCATTGCATTTTTTTCTCTATTAGTTTGTTAGTACTGTGTTACACTAAATACATATTGTGGCTGTTCTCAGAATCACAATATGTCTCCTTAATTTATTATATAGGCTAACCTAAATTATCACTTTTAACATTTACTTGAAAATTCTAGAACTTTAGAACATTTATTGTTTTATGCATTTTAATTCTACTTGTATTTTTACTACTCTAAACATTATTATTGTTTTAGACAAGTCAAAATGTATTTTATTACCTTATTCTTCATTCTTTCTATATTTTTATGCCACTATGTATGATCAGTTTCCTTCTATCTGATGAACTTAATTTAGTACTTCCGTTTTTTAATCTTTGCAGGTAGCTTGGCCATGAAATTTTTCATTTTTGGTTTGCTGAAAAATAGTGTTTATTTCTATATGGATATTTATGCATATAGAATTCTAGGTTGACATATTTCAGCATTTATAAATGTAAAGTCATGTATTCAGCATCTATCATTTCTGTTGAAAAGTCAGTTGTCAAACCAATAGCTCCTCATTTTAAATTACTATATTTTTTTATTTCTCTGATTTAGGATTTTTCTTTCTTTTAGGCTTTTAGAAATGTTAATAAGATAAATCCAGTGTAGTTCCCTTTTTATTTTTCTTGCTCGACATTTGCAGGGCATCTGAATACTATGGGCTGATAATTTTTTCATCGGTTCTGGAAAATTCTTTGCAGTGAAGTTTTCAAATACTACTTCAACTCCATTGTCTCTTATTTTCTCTGATATTCCTATTACAAATATATTAGATGTTACACTCTGCCTTTTACGCTTAAAAAACACATTTCGCTGAGTAAGTGTTCAAGGCTTATTCATATTCTAGGTTAAGGGTTGGCAACCTTTTTTTTAAAAGGCAAAAGAGTAAATGTTTTAGGCATTGTGGGCTCATAGGCAACATCCAAGTTATTATGTTGGTACTTTTAAAACCATTTAAAGTGTAACCATTGATAAATATAAAAATCATTTTTAGCTCTTAGGCTGTGAAAAGAAAATGGCTGGATTTGGCCTGTAGGTGGTAGTCTGCTAAACCTTGCTCTAGTTTATCTTAACTATTTTTTTACTGTAGCATTTCCATACATATTTTAAAATCAACTTGTCAAGTTCCATTTTTTAAAAAGAAAATTCACTTGGATTTTTATTGGGTTTTCATTGAATCTAGAGAGTTATTTGTTGGTAATTGATACATATCATTATAATATATAATAGGTAATTCATGGATATTTACATACTGCCATTTTTTAGGTATTTTCCAATTTCTATTAATAATGTTTTGTATATTGCTAGCTGTTTAATGTATCCATCTTATTGTAAAATATCTATCATATACTTATAAGTGTATGCGTATATCGAATTTATACTGGTTTATATAAACACAATTTAGTTTTGTGTGTTAATTTTTTACCCACCAATCTTATTAATTTGTTTCCATAGTTCAAAAGTTTATTTTTTACATAAAAATTCATACTTTTTTGCAAGCATCATATACTTTTTTACATTTTCTTGTCTTATTTTACTGTATAGTCACATTTGGTACAGGACTAAATACAAATGATGATGCTGGATATGTATGCTTTATGTGTCTCATAGTATAGAACTTTCAACATTTTAACATTACGTTTTTTTAGAAATACCTCTCATAAATTGAAACTCAGTTTTTCCAAGTTTAACAAGAACTGATGTAGAATTTTATTATGACGTGATGTAGAATTTTACCAAATACATTTCACGCATCATTTCATATGATTGACATTTTTTCATAATTCTGTTACTGTTGTAAATTATATTGTTTGATTTTCTTTTGTTGACCAATTATTGAATTCCTGGAATGAAAATAACTTGGTGATAATGTAAATATTGTTCTGTTTGCTTTAATAATACTTTAAGATTTTGCATTTGTATTCATGCATGTGATTGTTCCATAATATTTCTGCCTCATAACATATTTTTAAGGTTTTGTATGAAAGTTATTCTGGACTAATGAAGTGAATTGGGAAATTATCTTTTTAAAAATACTCTGGAAGAGGTTAGTATCTTGTCATTAATTCTTTTTAAAACTTGTATAGAATTCACAAGTGAAGCTATTTGTTATGTATATTTATGGGAAGATTTTAAATTGTGGACTAATTTTTTATTGGTATGTTTTCTTTCTAAAAATTAAATTCTGAAAGATATTTTCTAAAATTGATTCTATTTTTCTATATCTTTTTAATGTCTTTAAATTCTGGTGTGATACCACTGTTTAATACCTAACCCTTCTGATGTTCATCTTTGTTCACATTTCAATCTGTCATTCCTCATTGAACTTCTCAATCTTTTATTTATTTATTTATTTATTTTTTGAGACAGGGACTTGCTCTGTTGCCTAGGCTTTCATGCAGTGGTGTGATCATGGCTCACTGTACTTTCAGCGTCCTGTGCTCAAGTGACTCTCCTGTCTCAGCCTCCTGAGTAGCTGAGACTACAGATGCAGGCCATTATGCCGAGCTTATTTATTAACTTTTTGTAGAGATGGGACCTCACTATATTGCCCAAACTGTTCTCAACTTTCTGAGCTCAAGCCATCATTTCACCTCAGCCCCTCAAAACGCTGGGATTAAAGGCCTGAGCCATACTGCTTGGCCTCTCAGCCTTTTAAAAATCAGCTTTTGATTCTCTTGATGCTATGTTTTCTCTCTTTCTTTCATATTTGATATTAAGTTTATTATTTTCCTTTGTTAATTTCCTTGCATTTAATGGATTATTATTTCCCTAAAATTATTGAACTTTATTTCTTGTCATAGATTTGTAGTATTTTCCTTTTCTAATCTGTGTTTTGTAAACTATTATTTTCCCACATAATTTTAGTAATATCCTAAAAAGTGTGATAAGCAATATTTAATTATCATTTAGTTCAAAACGTTTTCTAATTTCTATTATCTCTATTTAAACCATACATTGCTTAGAAGATAACCTATGGCTTAGTGTCACATATATTGAGAATTTTATTGCTACCTTTATATTTTTTGATTTTAGTTCAGTTTTGCTATGATCAATCACCACAATCTAATCATTATAATTTTTTAATAAAAAGTCAACGTTTTCTGTTATGACTATAAATACGACAGATCTCTTTTGATTAGGGTCCTTTGGATTCATGTTAATATGGTATATTTATTTAGATCTTTTAAATGTATGGTCCCTGAATTCTTATATGTACATCTCTAAGGAGAAGTAGTATTTTTTTAAACCTGAAAATTACTGTCTTTAAATTGAAATAGTTTATTTACATTTACTATTACTACAATGTATTTGTATGTATTTCTACATTTTGCTATTTGCTATTCTACAGTTGAATCCTGTTTCTTGTTCTTTTAACATAATCTCATATTTACCTTTTGGGAAAAGATTTTGTTTGTTTGATTGTTTTCTATTATTATACTTTAAGTTCTGGGGTACATGTGCAGAACATGCAAGTTTGTTACACAGATATATAAATGCTATGGTAGTTTGCTGCATCCATCACCTCGTCATCTACATTAGGTATTTCTCCCTTAACCTCCCACCCCACTGCTATCCCTCCCCTAGCCCTCCACCCCCTGATAGGCCCCTGTATGTGATGTTCCCTTTTTTGTGTTCCTGTGTTCTCATTGTTCAACACCCACTTAGGAGTGAGAACATTTGGTGTTTGCTTTTCTGTTCCTGTTTTAGTTTGCTGAGAATGATAGTTTCCAGCTTCATCCATGTCACTGCAAAGAACATGAACTCATCCTTTTTATGGCTGCATAGTACTCCATCGTGTATATATTGCCACATTTTCTTTATCCAGTCTATCATTGATGACCATTTGGGTTGTTACAAGTCTTTTCTATTGTTAACAGTACTGCAATAAACATACTGTATACATGTCTTTATAATAGAATCATTTATAATCCTTTGGGTATATATCCAGTAATGGGATTGCTGGCTCACATGGTATTTCTGGTTCTAGATCCTTGAGTAATTGCCACACTGTCTCCTACAGTGGTTGAACTAATTTGCACTCCCACCAACAGTGTGAAAGCATTCCTGTTTCTCCACATCCTCTCCAGGATCTGTTGTCTCCTGATTTTTTAATGATTGTTATTCTAACTGGTGTGAGATGATATCTCAGTGTGGTTTTGATATTCATTTCTCTATGACCAGTAATGATGAGCTTTTGTTCATATGTTTGCTGGCTGCATAAATGTCTTCTTTTGAAAAGAGTCTATTCATATGCTTTGCCCACTTTTTGATGCAGTTGTTTTTTTTCTTGTTAATTTAAGTTCTTTGTAGATTCTGGATATTAGTCCTTTGTCAGATGGGTAGCTTGCAAAAATTTTTTTTTCCCATTCTGTTGGTTGCTGGCTCACTCTAACGATAGTTTCTTTTGCTGTGCAGATCTTTTGTTTAATTAGATCCCATTTGTCTATTTTGGCTTTTGTAGCCATTGCTTTTGGTGTTTTAGTCATGAAGTTCTTGCCCATGACTATGTCCTAAATGGTATTGCCTAGGTTTTCCTCTAGGGTTTTTATGGTGGTAGGTCTTATGTTTAAATCTTTAAGGCATCTAGAGTTAATTTTTGTATAGGATGTAAGGAAGAGATCCAGTTTCAGCTTTCTGCATATGGCTAGCCAGTTTTCCCAACATCATTTATTAAATAGGGAATCCTTTCCCCATTGCTTTTTGTCAGGTTTGTCAAAGATCAGATGGTTGTAGATGTGTGGCATTATTTCTGAGGCCTCTGTTCTGTTCCATTGGTCTATATCTCTGTTTTGGTACCAGTACCATGCTGTTTTGATGATCGAAGGCATGTACTATAGTTTGAAGTCAGGTAGCATGAAGCGTCCAGCTTTTTTTTTTTTTTTTGTCTTTTTGCTTAGGATTTTCTTGGCTAGCTTGGTTCCTTTCTTGTTCCATATGAAATTTAAGGTGCTTTTTTTTTCAATTCCATGAAGAAAGTCAGTGATAGCTTGATGGAGATAGCATTGAATCTATAAATTACTTTGGGCAGTATGGCCATTTCATGATATTGATTCTTCCTAACCATGGGCATGGAATGTTTTCCATCTGTTTGTGTCCTCTCCTATTTCCTTGAACAATGGTTTGTAGTTCTCCTTGAAGAGGTCCTTCACATTCCTTGTTAGTTGTATTCCTAGGTATTTTATTCTCTTTGTAGCAATTATGAATGAGAGTTCACTCATGATTTGACTCTCTGTTTGTCTAGTACTGGTGTATAGGAATGCTTGTGATTTCTGCACCTTGATTTTGTATCCTGAGACTTTGCTGAAGTTGCTTATCATAAGGAGATTTTGGGCTGAGATGATGGGGTTTTCTAAATATACAATCATATTGTCTGCAAATAGAGACAATTTGACTTCCTCCTTTCCTAATTGAATACCTTTATTTCTTTTTCTTGCCTGATTTCCCTGGACAGAACTTCCAATACTTTGTTGAATAGGAGTGGTGAGAGAAGGCATCCTTGCCTAGTGCCAGTTTTCAAAGGAAATGCTTCTAGTTTTTTCCCATTCAGTATAATATTGACTATGGGTTTGTCTTATTATTTTGAGATACATTCCATCAATACCTAGTTTATTGAGAGTTTGTAGCATAAAGGGCTGTTGAATTTTGTCAAAGGCCTTCTCTGCACCTATTGAGATAACCACGTGGTTTTTGTCTTTGGTTCTGTTTATGTGATGGATTACATTTTAGATTTGCATATGTTGAAGCAGCCTTGCATTCCAGGGTTAAAGCTGACTTGATCGTGATGGATAAGCTTTTTGATGTGTTGTTGAGTTTAGTTAGCCAGTATTTTATTGAGGATTTTCACATCAATCGTCATCATGGATATTGGCCTGAAATTTCTTTTTTGAGTTGTGTCTCTACCAGGTTTTGGTATCAGGATGGTGTTGGTCTCATAAAATGAGTTAGGTAGGATTCCCTCTTTTTATATTGGTTGGAATAGTTTCAGAACTGGTACCATTGTACCAATTCCTCTTTGTATCTCTGGTAGAATTTGGCTGTGACCCCATCTGGTTCTGGACTTTTTTTTTTGTTGGTAGGCTATTAATTGCTGCCTCAATTTCAGATCTTGTTATTGGTCTATTCAGGGATTCAACTTCTTCCTGGTTTTTGTCTTGGGAGATTGTAAGTTTCCATGAATTTATCCATTTATTTTGTTTTTTAAAAATTATACCATTTCATGCTACCCTCTTTAGTTGTTGCTGTTTACACATTCTTTTACTGTTACCTATTACCTCTGATTTTACAAAATAAATTCCTGAAATCTAATGTAAATAAATTTTGTATTTTTCTGGATCACAAAATTGTCTTAATGATATTTTAACTCCATTTATGCCCCTTACTTACACAATTATTCTCTTTAGCATTTTAATTATATGTATGTGTATGTGAATGTGTTTGTGTATGTGTGTATGTGCATGTGTGTGTGTTTATAGACACCAGCATATTATTATTACTTTATGTAATCAATATTCTTCAAGCTTACCCACATATTGAAAAATTTTTTCCCTTACTGTTCTTCCTGGAATTCTTGAATCTATGACCTTCTGTATGGTATTATTTTTATTCTGCTCAAAGGAAACACTTGTAGCCCTTTAGTGAGCATCTACTGATGTTGAATTGTCAATTTTTATTTTTATTTGAGCAGCCTTTTTTTTTTTTTTTTTTTTTTTTTTGAGATGGAGTCTAGTTCTGTCACCCAGGCTGGAGTGCAGCTGCACGATCTTGGCTCACTGTAACCTTCACTTTCTGGGTTCAAGCAATTCTCCTGACTCAGCCTCCTGAGTACCTGGGACTATAGGCATGCGCCACAATGCCCAGACAATTTTTGTATTTTTAATAGAAACAGGATCTCACTATGCTGGCCAGGCTGGTCTCGAACTCCTGACCCCAAGTGATCTGTCCAACTTAGCCTCCCAAAGTGCTGGGCTTAAAGGTGTGAGCCACTACACCCAGCTGAGAAACTTTTTATTCAATTTGATTTTGAAGCATGATTTCATTGACTAAGAATGATATATTGTCATAGATGAAACATAAAATTAGGTGTCTATTTGCTGTGTTTATTTTTCTCCTATCCAGTGTTTTTATTTGCATCATTTTTATGGCTTTGGTTATAAAATATTTTTTCCATTTTATTATTAGATGGTATTTTCCTAATGTCAAATGCAGTATTAACATGTCTGTACTAGGTCTTAGGAGTACTAATGTCAAAACTAACTTCCTCAAATTTTCCATATATAATTATTCAAAAGACTAAAGTGATTAGCATCTGTGCAGGTCTCAGTCTTTCTTTCTGTCTTCCTTGTGCTTGGTTGTTACTCCTTTGTGATTTTCTACTTTCCTGAGTTTCACAGTTAAAATTTCTTCCCTCTCACGCCTAATTTTATTGAGTAAAAGAAACAATACTGGTTTACATTTTTTAAAGCTACTTTCTTAGGGAAATTAATAATGCCAACTTAGACCAAGTTAAACAGCTAAATGCCACATAAACAAATAATACAAAACAAGACAAAATGATCACATTTGCTCTATAGGTAAGATGTTTTAGAAAAATTAAAATTTGAATTTATTAAAGTTGTATTTTATTACCTGAAATGGTCAGAATATGTTCTTTTTATTTTTAAAATTTTATTTATTTTTATTATTATACTTTAAGTTCTGGGGTACATGTGCAGAATGTGCATGCTTTTTACATAGGTGTACACGTGCAATGGTGGTTTGCTGCATCCATCACCCCATCATCTACCTTAGGTATTTTTCCTAATGCTATCCCTTCCCTAGACCCCCACCCCCTAACAGGCCCTGGTGAGTGATGTTCCCCTTCCTGTGTCCATGTGTTCTCACTGTTTAACACTCACTTATGAAAACACACGGTGTTTGGTTTTCTGTCATTGTGTCAGTTTGCTGAGAATGATCGTTCCCAGCTTTGTCCATGTCCCTGCAAAGGACATGAACTTGTCCATTTTTATAACTGCCTAGTATTCCATGGTGTATATGTGTCACATTTTCTTTATCTATAAGTTAAATTAAGCACATCTTAAAGGTGTGCTTAATTTTACAAGTAAAACTTTAGTATAATATATTTGAGGTACCTCTCTCTCTCTCTCTCTCTGCACTACTGTGGCAACACTTATTTTCCATAATAAAACTCCAAAGTTTGGTTATTTATTTCTAAATATTCTTATATTTCCTTAATAACTTGCTAATTCCCCAAATCACTTAAAATGATTTATATTATTTTCCTGTGGTACCACTTTGGACAAGTTCTATGGTATAAACTATATAGAAGCTTTCATTTCACAAGGATTTAAAAACTTAAGTCTTCAGATGCTCTCTTATTACTCCACGTGAAACTTCTATAAAACACCTGTACAGTGAAGTCTTGTGCCTCAGATACTTTGATCTAAAAAAAAATATGTATTCCACTGTTATTTATTTCAAATGACTATGTTTAAAGCACAACTGTTGTTCTTTCTCTCCTTTCCTAATTTGCTTCAAAAACCTTTTGTTATACAATAGTAGTATTATCTACATAGAGTAACACATAACTTTATTTGTAAACTATCGTACATTATAATGTGAAGGAATTATTTCATAAGGATTGATTATAATGGACTCTTTATGGAATTAGGTAGAATTTTTCTCTTTTTATTCTTTAAAATAAATATGCAATTTATATGATAAACTGTTGAATTTCATAAATACAATATTTAATTTAATACTTAAATGTATCTACACACTGGTAAATCCATTCCTAACTAAATTATCTACTCTCTACATTATCTACTTTTCCTACATTATCTACTCTCATCTTGTATGTCTTTTATTCATGATAACAATTTATCATCTACAACTCTTGTTATATTTGTTCACAAAATTTGATGCTTCTTGGAGGTTGGAGGAGAGGTGAAATATTTAATAAGCATATTTGAAATAAAAAACATTTCTGAATAGATCCTGAAACATGAGCCCTTCAAGTGACAAATTCAATATAAACCCAACTGTTGCCTGAGTATCTGGAAAAGAAATTAAAAACTGTCATATACTCACAGTGGCATAATAAACAAATGTAAATTGAGTGCTTTGTTTGAAATACTTCCAGGGAGACTTGCAATGAGCAAGGTTTCTCTGTATAGGCAATTCAGCAGCATATGCTGGCACATCTAGGAAAAGTCATCATGTATAAGTATTTTCTGCCATCTGCTATATGACCTAAAATATCAAAAATAAATATGTAGAACTAAAATGAATATGTGACTTTATTCAGAGTACCTTTGATTCATCAGGTAAAGCACTTTGTTGTTAACATTTTATGGTGCAATATTTAAAGCAAAATTTGTTTTTATTCTTAATGATATTTCCATATCCCTAATGTACTCTGTAGTGCAGCAAAACAGAACAAACAACAGGATTAGTGTCGATTTTCTCAGTGCCTATTTCTCTCCTCCACATGTGGCTTTACTTTTGACATAAATGGAGATGGTGTGGAAAGCGAGCTGTTCTTTTGGACAAGTGTAGATCCTTAAATACTTACCAATAGGATGCCGATGTAACAAATACATTATTTTAAGAAAACAAAATATAATATTGTAATATAACAAAATAATAAACAGTTTTTGTAGTGCCTTTATCATGCACCAGGCACTGTACAAAGTATCTTTTATATACATATATCATGTATATTAACTCATTTGAGTCCCACAGCTCTCCTACCACCATTATCGTCCATGCAGATCCAGGATCTGAGTTTTAAACAGGATAAAATGAGGTGCTCATGGTGGGGGCACTGTGAGTGAGCTTGACTCAAAGGCTCTGCCATTTCTACTGTTTCATGCTTTCTCTAAAATTAAATATAAACAAGGAACTAACATTTATTGAAACATTTCTGTGTGCTAGAGATGGTACTAGAAAATATATGCTTTTTGTTTCATCTTTACTATAAACTTGTGAAGTAAAATATTTTCATAATTCCACTTCAGGGATAAGGAACCATATTCAGAGAGGTTAAGGAACTTGTGCAAGATCACATGACTAGCAAGAGGGAAAATGGATATTCCCATTTAGTCCCTTCTTTTCCTTCTTTCCATTTGAAGGATATTAGTCCTTCTTAAAACCATAATGTACATACAAAGATAGGGCCTGAGATACTACACTGATAATATGCTCCCAGGTACTGGCAATAAAAATGGTCCAATGACTATGATTTTAGTAGGAAGAAATTACTCATGCTGTTCTCCTTTGTGAGCTTTTGTAACTTGGATAAAAAATAGTATTTTGATATTATTAATGAGTCATTTAAACTTTGAAGTTTAAGAAAAAAATTATTTTCAAAAACAAGTTAAATATTTCAGCAAGATTACTTAAGGAAAGGTAAAGACATCTTAAAAAGAGAGAGACTGAGAGAAGGGAAGAGAATTTGTAGCAAACTGCTGCAATGGTTTGAAGTTCTTTTTCTTTTATGTCAAAAATAATGTGAGTTAGCTCAAATTTTGTTGTGTTTGCTACCTTTCTCTAATTATTGGTGGAAAATTCAGAACTTTGGAAAGGCTTTTTTTTTTTTTTTTTTTTTTTTTTTTGGTATGTGTGTATTGCTACTACATCCTAATTCCTTAACATTTTCTTCCTTCATTCATGCTGGGTTTTGCCATCTTTATTCTCAAAACAAAGGCAAAATATAAGCTTCTGTTCCTGGCTCTGGTTAAAATATACATGTGAAAGAAATAGGCTCAAGAATATCACTTTTCCAATTTTAATAGTAAATCAATAAAGTTAACATAGATATTTTTTAAATTCCTGTTTGTTTTTTAAGAAAAATAAATGTCATGTTCTAGTAATGTGAAAATAAAAGGAAACCCAAAATTTTTGTGATCTTCATAGGGATCACTGAAAAATAAGAACACATAATTACAATGTAAATAAACAGTTAAAGATGGTGTTTGAAATAATGTTTATTGCCAGGCTAAATAGTAGTAAATTTATAAATTTGGAATCTGTTATAAAAGATGGCCATTATACTTCTCAAGAAGTATAGACAAATTTATGCATATATGGTATTCAAGACTCTTAATATCATAACATTAGACTAATGGCTTTAGGAGAAGAAGGAAGATAACTATAGAAGATGACTCTAGAAGTAGAATAATAATCCTATTTTATACATTTGCTAATATAAAAGTTATGTTGTAACCAAATTGTTTTGGCACGGCAGAAGTTGGGTAGTCTTCCTGGGTTGGTGGTGGGAGTTGCTGTAAAGGCCAGAGCTCTAGTGCTCTGTCCTAGTGAAGACCTGAAAGGCACTAATATCTGTTGATCTTCTCACTATCTACAAGACAGGTCATCCTAAATGATCTATGTTAACTTCCACAAAACTAAAAGGTATCTGTTATCCCCATGTCACAGATGAAAAACAAGCCAGAACTAAACTAAACACAAAAGAGTCCTGAATAAGTTAACTAAAGTTTTTCAAGTTTACATTCTTAATTAGTAAGTGGTAGAGACACACCTGATTTCAGATCTTTCATAGTGCACATCCCATATCCTTCCTGGCAACTTCTTGCAAGAAAACAAACACTCAAAGCCTTTCATAAATAAGGAAAGTATACATTTGACTGAAATTTCAGACTACATTTCTATTAGACAGAGGGCTTAGACATCAATGAAGGATAGAAATTTACCTGGGCTTCTAACAAGAGAACCATAGAGAAGGATGTGGGAATATCTTCGTTTTGCTGAGCAGCTGGCATCTGAATCTATAGCCTCTCCTGCTTTAGAGGGAAGAAGGTGAGTAGTAGTCAAATGAGACATGGTAACATGAACATGGTAATACAGATTTTACTGGTGGAGGGTCTTCACTACAACTTCTGCCATGCCAAAACAATTTGGAGGTCTTGGTGTTTTGAACAAAGAATTGGACAAAATGCACGAAGCAAGGAAAGAACGAAGCAACAAAGCAGGGATTTATCGAAAACGAAAGTACACTTCTCAGGGTGCAAGCTGGCTCAAGAAAGCAGCTCAAGAACCCTGATTACAGAATTTTCTGGGGTTCAAAATACCCTCTAAAGGTTTCCCATTACTTACTTGGTGTACGCTCTATGTAAATGAAGTAGTGCCAATGATCAGTCTGATTGGTTGTGGGAGGGGACTAATCAGAGGTACTTTACATTTTTCATCTGCAATGCTGAAGGGGAGAGGAGTTGCAGAGGGAATAGCCTCCAGTCCTTTTGTTAGTTGGGCATGAAAAGTTGGAGTTTTCCTTTTGATTTAGTTCCAGAAAGTCAGCATGAATTGGCCTTAAGTTCCCTGCCTTCGGACTCTATTCTCTTGCCTCATTTCCCCCCTCAGACACATGATCCCCATAGACCTTTATGGGAAGCAGAGGGATTGATGTGATGGTCTTTCTTCTGTAATGCTGACTTGGACTTGGGCTTAGTCCCTACCTATTGGGGATCGTGAAACTTTCACTCTGCTCTGTCTAATGGAGACAGGGTAGCTTTTTGATGACTGGAGATAGTGTCTTCACCTGAAACTGCTGGAAGCCTTGTCACATGATCATTGGAAGATTGATGGTTTCCAGATGAGAGGAAATGAATTTGGTTAAAAGATTTAATGGGAACTTCATAGGCTGGATACATATGCTGTAAGAAATGTTTGTTATAGAAATGAATTAAAACATTCAGCTTAGTACAAAGGAAGTGATACTATCCATTTGGAAGCAGGCAATTAAAGTGCAAAAATAGTTTTAAAAAGTCTACTATTATTCAGCCTACAGTAACTATGCAACAAAGACACCAAGGAAAGTTGGTAGGCATGTACTTATCTTTTGGCTGTCTTCTAAACAGGTACTTCAGGTCTGCCACAGGTCCACAGGTGTAGTGGCTGATGGCAGCTTGAGGTTTCAGGTCTGGGGCTTCAGATATGTCAAACTTGATCCTTGAAAGGTGTATTCAACTATCTAATCTTAGTACTTTACAGAAATCGTGGCCAGTATTACTGAAAATGGTGCCTTCCATTTGGGTTGTAATTGTTGAATAGGTGATCTCTTTTTCCATGTTTCAACAAATACCTCATCTCTCGGCCTGGTTTAGGGTTGCTGGTTACTTCCTGGTGTGGGAAACGTTTGAATTTCAAACTTTCGTAAAGCCTGCTGAAATTGTCCTAGGTTAACCAGGTATTTTACTGAACTGGCTGTTTCTGGATCAGTAATTGAATCATTAGTTTAGAATGGCCTTCCAGATAACATTTCTTGTGGACTTACATTTTTGCTCTAGAAGTATTATGGTTCCTTACAAGGGCTACAGGCAGTAAGGTGACCCAAGTTTCTAATTCCTGACATTGCTTAGCTAACAGTCATTTTAGAGTTCAGATAGCCCTTTCTATTTTCCCGGAGGATTGAGGCCTCCATGCTGAATATAAATAATATTTGATTATGAGAGCTTTAGCAACTCCTTGAGTTATTTGGGAGATAAAGGACAGGCCTTTATCACTCTGGAGTCTCTCAAGCAACCTAAACTGGGAGATTATTTCTTTTAAGAGAAACTTTATAACCTCATTAACCTTCTCTGTTCTGTTAGAGTAAACTTCAACCCAACCAGTAAAGGTATCTATTAGCACTAACAAAAACTTCCACCCTCTGAGAGCTGGCACATGGGTTAAATCTAATGGCCAGTCTTCCCCTGGATAAGTTCCTCCTCTCTGGACTGGTTCTATTAGAGGAGGTATTCTGTTTCCTGAGTTGTTAAGTACACACAATGAGCATGCTTGACAGACATGCTTAACCACTGAAGTTAAGTTAGGCCTAATGAAGAGTCTGTTAACCATGGCCAGGCTGGCATCTCTCACCATATGGAAAGAGTCATGCAGGGTTTTTTTTTTTTTTTTTTTTTTTTTGATTCTCCATTGGGCTGTTTGAGGGAGATATACTTTTGATCCCTGTTTTTGTCTCTCTTGCTCCTTTATTAGCTATTTCTGTTGGGATTTCAGCCTGAAGGCTGTGGCTGTGTCTTCTCTGTCAGCCTTGCTGTTCTCTCGTGCTTTAGGGGTTAAGTCCCTTTGGTGCCCCCTACAATGAATTATACTTATGGTCTTTGGCAGGTGTATGCTTTTAATAGCTGAAGAATTTCAGGCTTTATAGGAGAGTGTTTGCTAGTTAGTAGTCCCCTTTCTTTCCAGACTGTAGCATGAGAATAAACCACAAGGAATGCATACATAGATTCTGTATAGATGTTAAGTTTTTTACCTCATCCCAATGCTGCTGAGGTAAGACTAAGGCTTTCAGCCTTTTGTACTGATATGCTAGGAGGCAGAGTCTGGGCTTCAGTGCTGTTACGATTTACTGTTGTGTATCCAGCTCAGGTGCTCCCCATTTGCCATGAAACTACTGCTGCCTGTAAACCAGTTATCCTCAGAATCTGGGAGATGCTGGTCTTTTAAATCAGGCTGGCTAACATATGTATGTGCAATGACCTGCTTCTCTCAGTTCCAGGGTCCATTCCATTAGCTAGTTTTCAGGCCCCTTTATTGCTTCATGCTGGGACTTTGCTATGATCCAAAAATGTGGTATTCATATTCTGCAAAACACAGCCATTACCCCAAAAGAATGAAGCTGTTGCTTGATGTGGGGAGGCCCCAAACCACATATGGCTTGCACTCATTCTGGGGATATTTTCCAGGATCTGGGTGTGAAGACATACCCTAAATATTGAATCTGTTGAAGGGTATTCTGAGCCTTCTTTTTGGACTCTTTGTGTTCTCTGTCTGCCAGGAAATTCAATGTTTTTTTGTAGTATTTTGTTCAGAAGCTTCCTGGGTTGGGCTACAGAAGGTCAGCCGCAAGCTGGAGTATATTCCCATTTTCCAACTGCAGATCCTCAGAGCCCTCTCTAAGGCCTGGGCATAGAAATGGGGCCTGTCCCAACAACCTGGAGGGGGAGCACTGTCCGAGTGTATTGTTGTTTTTCTCTGGTATTAAGGTTTTTCCATTCAAAGGCAAAAAGATACTAGGACTCTGGTGCCAGAGGAATAGAGAAGAAAACACCTTTTAGGTCTAGCACTGAGAACCATTTAGTATCTTCTGGCACCTGAGCCAGAAGGGTATATGGATTTGCCACCAATGGGCGTACAGAGATAACAGCCCCATTAATTATTCTGAGGTCCTGTACTAACATGTAGTAAACCTTCAGTATTTCCCCCGAAGCTTTAGAATGGGTAAGACGGGGGTACTGCAGGGAGAATTGCAGGATTTTAGTAGCCTTTGGGCAAGTAATACCTCAACTATGGGTGCTAGGCCTTTTCTTGCTTCCAGCTTAATTATGTATTGTTTTTGACTTGGAAAATTGCTTGGGTCTTTAAGCTGTATTTTGACTGGCACTGCTGTTTTAGCCTTCCCTGTGTTTCTAGTATACCATGCCAGTGGGTTATCCTATTTACTAATGTAATCTAGAACATTGGCTGTATTTTGGCTGTTAGCAATTCTGCCAGGTGATGCTTACATTGTAGTAGTGCCCCTATTTTAACCATAATATCTCTTCCCAACAGGGAGATTGGGCAGTTTGGTACTACTAGAAATTCCTATTGGAAGATTTGTTTCTCAAATTGACAAATCAAAGGAGAAAAGAATCTTTTTTGTGGCTTTCCTTTCATTCCTATAACGTTCATGGACTGTGAGAAAAGCTTTACACAAAAGCAGTGAGAACAGAGTTTTGTTTTGTTTTGTTTTGTTTTTGCCCCTCTATTAAAAAAAAAAAAAAAAAAAAAAAAGAAAGAAAGAAAGAAAGAAAGAAAAAGAAAAAGAAAAAAAACCCCACTAAATTTGGCTGTCCATGATGTCCAGAATTACCTGGGGCTCCTCAGTAGTAATTACAGTGTTCCTGGACAGGGGCAGTGAGGAAGACCCTGGGCCCTTTCAGTCTTCATCTAATTCCTGCTTTTGTGCTGCTAGAGTTTTGCCTGACTGAACCCCTTAGTGGGAGCAGCGGCAGTCAGTCCTTCAGTGACAGGGTTCATAATGGGTGCCCTGACATTTTCAACAGGGGCCTGGTGGTGACTTAGTATAGTCCTTTGCCCAATGCTCTATTTTTATTTTTATTTTTTTGCATGTGAAGCAAAAGCCTTTGCTGGTATTATACTTACGGCCCTTCAGGTTTCCCGTAGCTGCTCTTTAGTCATTCAGGGCATTGCCAAAGATGGCTGCCGTAATTTTGGTCTACCATCTTTCTTTACTCTGTTCCTAGTTTTCTTCTTCCAGGTCACGATTGTTACATACCATAAAAGCAGTATCAAAACCTGATTTTGATTAGTTTGTGGCTGCATCAGTAGCTTTTAAACTTAAATCTAATATCTGTGGTAGATTGGGTAATCAGATGCTGTGCCATTAATATTTTGTCTTTGGAAAAGGAAGAGTCCAGAGTTAGCATATTTTGTAAAGGCTTCCTCCAGCCTGCCATAAAACGTGACTGGATTTTCCTTCTTGGCTTGTGTTACTTTTTAAAATTTATCATTATTTACTACCTTAGTGATTCCCAATCTCATTCCTCCAAGAAAAGCCTCAAGAAATTCAGCCCAGTTGTTCATTCCCATGGGGGTGTTATAGTCCCAATTAGGATCAATAGCGGAGACTGTATTTGGGCCCAAGTGATTGCCGTGAGGGCTTTAAGTGAATAAATCATCTGCTTCCCCATGAGTGGCCTCAAATGTTTTATCTTTTTTCCAAGGGGATGCAACAGGTTGCTAGAATAAATTGAATATATCTCCATGAGAGAACAAAGGCTAAGGCCAAAGTTTGAAAAGCTTCTGAAAATTTCCTGGGATTCTTGAAATAGCTTTCTAGCTTTTCCTTATATTGTTGTATATCAGTTATAGAGAAGGGGACCTGCACTGGTACTGGCTCCTCAGCTACTGCTACTTCCCTAAGGAGTAGCAGGGCTGGAGGGAGAGTTAAATACAGTGTTCCCCTTCCAGTGTGAGGGGGACTTAGTAGGGTTCCTAGTGTTTGGGGTTTAGTCTCAAGAGCACTTGGCAAGGGGCTGTATGGAGGCAGTTGCTGTTCATACTGAGAGACAGACTTTCTTTTAAGGGGCTGGTTCTGGGAGTTTTGCAGATCGTAGGTTTTGGTATAGGATCGTGAAGATCTGTATATAAGGGGTTTCTGACCATTTGACCTGCATCTTGCAAAATAGGTCTGATTGCAGGATGGTGTCATAATTAAGACTACCATTGACTGCGCATTGTTTCAGTCTGGGCACCTCATATTGGGGCCAAACAGTGTTGCAGAAAAAAAAAATATGTTTTCTCTTTAGATTATCAGGGTCAAATTGATTCCTATGGTGGAGGATGCAGCCAAGTAGGGAATCAGGTGGAATAGATGGAGAATTGCCCATAGTGGTCTGGAAAAGAGAGTAGGACTTTAAAGAGTGAAGGGTTTATCAACTGACCCAAGTGATGCCAGAGACATCGTCCTGGAAAAATTCTGGCCCGACTGGAGTCCCCAGGGGCATTCACCATTTGGGCCCTGTCTTGGTCTGTCAGACATCTCTGACCTTAGATGAGGGCTGGCGCTTCTTTGGAATGGTTCCCTCCACCACTGATGACCCATTATGAGATTTCCTTAAGGTTTTTCTAGCCCACTTAAAGCAATCCCTCTACTTTCTAAATTTAGACAAGAAATTCACATTAGATTGTAAATCAGTTCCTGCATAACTTCTCTTTTATGAATACCTGCCATGCTACTAGGAGGAGCTACTAGGAAACAGCTGCTGAAATACTAAAAAAGAAAAAAAAGTAAAAGGACTCAGGTCCCTTACTCGAACCCACTGGTGGCAGTCAAGTGCTTCCACATGGAAACCTTTTAGTTTCTCCAGAGATCGACCCCAGCCAGAAACATGCAGTACGCTCTGTGTTTAGGCATTGCACACCAAGGATCCCAAATTGGAAAGGAAGAGAGAGAAAACAAAGACTCCCCTGTATGGAATAGAAAGGAAAAGGGGAAAGGAGAAACAGAAATCCGAGATCCAAAGTCCTATGCAAATAATTACTTAATCTGCTGTCAGTCTGATTGGTTATGGAAAAGGACCAACCAGAGGTACTTTCAGTTTTTATTTGCCACACAGAAAAGCAGAGGTTGCAAGGAGAGTAGCTTCTGTTCCTTTTCTAACTTTGGCAAGGAAAGTTGGGATTTTTATTTTGATTTAGTTCTAAGAAGTCAGTGTGAATTGGCTTTAGGTTCCCTTTCTCCAGATCCTATTCTCCTGCCTTACAGGGTAATGTTATCTTTGATTACGATGTATTTTACCAGA
The DNA here is from genome assembly GCF_048565385.1 of Saimiri boliviensis. Taxonomy (NCBI): domain Eukaryota; kingdom Metazoa; phylum Chordata; class Mammalia; order Primates; family Cebidae; genus Saimiri; species Saimiri boliviensis. Next base: position 199,638,947 of record NC_133449.1, read on the forward strand.
AATTATATCATGAGAAAACATCACTTTGTTTTGGTTCGTCTGTTTAGTCATTCATTTATTCATTCATAACTGTCTTAGTAAATCTAGAGCTCACTGTAATATCTTAATTTGTGCAATACTGTTGAGTAAAGAAAGGAGGAGCTCTTTTTTGGTGGCGTCACTATTTTTTAACCTTTAAAAATTTTTCTACACTGAAGAATAAAATTGTATACATTTATTGTGTGAAACATTGCAGGCAAGTTTTGGAGTATGTGGGAGCCCTTAGCTTGATCCCCAGTGGGCTCCAGGCTTTTGGTTTCCTACTCTCAAGAATGGGAGAAGGGACCACAATGGGTGCACTTGTAAAGTAAATACTGGACCCTAAAAGCATTTGCAGAAAGTGATTTATTTAGGTAGAGAAAGAGAAAAAGGAGAGGAAGAAAGAAAGCTTCCACGAGAGACTGTGTGGAAGGGGACCCCAGAGGGGAAATCTGCCTTGATGAGGGAGACAGGGAGTTTTAACCTGGGAGGAATTCCCACCTTTTCCAATCCACCCCCGTCATCCACTAATGAAAAGAGTTCCTTTAAACTTCCGCTGGAGTGATTGACTTGTGACCTTTTCTCACGCCCACAAAAATTAAACAGAGATTGTACCATCTCCAGGATGGAGAGATATGGCGGGGGTGGGGGGGCATGGCACTGGGAAGTTTTTGCCCTTAAAACTACGCCCCCTTGTGGACCCAGGAAGAGAACACATTCCCTCCTTATGACGTTTTAAATATATATACATTGTGAAATGGTCAAATTGAGCTAATTAACAAATGCGTAAGCGCACATTTTTATTATTTCTGTTGAGAACACAGTCTGCTCTCAGCATTTTTCAAGATATGATGTATTTGCATTAACTGTAGTCAGCATGTTGTACATTAGATTTCTCGAATTTATTTCTCCTATCTAACTGAAATCTTTTGACCAACATCTCCCCAGCCCTTCACCCCTCAGCCCCTGGTAAACACCAACCTACTGTACTTCTATGAGATAAACGTTTTAGATTCTACAGATAAGTGAGATCATGTGATATTTGTCTTTGTGTGCCTGGTTTATTTCACTTAGCAGGATGTCCCCCAGGTTCATCCATGTTGTTAAAAATGACAGAATTTTCTTCTATTTTTATAGCTGAATACTATCCCATTGTGTATATATACCACATTTTGTTTATCCACTCATCGATTGATGGACACTTAGCTTGATTTTACAGCTTGGCTGTTAAGAGTAATGTTGCAATAAACATGACCGTGCAGCTCTCTCTTTGACATACTGATTTTCTTTTGTTTATACCCAGTAGTGGGATTACTGAATCATATGCTTGCTTACTTGTGTGATTTTTCACCTTATCCTTTTTCAGTATTTTTATTTTCATGTCACTGTTTCTCATCCTCTATGACTTTCAAGATAACACATATTTGCATACCTGCCTTTTGCTATTTTTCTCATTGCTTTAACTGTTTTTCTTTCAGTCTATATCCTGAGACTATACTCATTTTTTTGCACTATAATTCTGTCTAAATAATTCAATAATCTTTCAGCAGTAATTTAATTGAACCAGGCCTAATTTTAGAACCCAAAAGAGGTTAAGTTAGATGTTGATATACAGAAAACATTTTCTGTTCTTATCTTTCCTCTCACAAGATTGATATGCATCTGAAATAAATCCTGAGTGACTGGTAATGAGCTCCCTGAAGACAGATAATACTCAATGAAATTGTAAAAAAAAAATGAAAAAAGGAAGCATCCAACTTATTTACAAGAAAAGGAGTTAACAGTATGAACATATTGTGAAAATAAAAAAATTGTAACATATGCCATTTTACTTACATTTTCATTTATTATTACTGATTCCAGCCAAGAAAAACATGCCTCTGGCCATTTTAAAAGAAGTAATTAAAAATTAGTCCTGAACATTATCAAACATAAATAGGAAATTTCAGAAAATAGCTCTTTCCTGAATAAATATTGCTTAAGTGATGGAAAATTGTTATATTTTTTTTAGTTTTTGGTGTTAGAACATATTCAATATAATCAAAATCAAAATCTAAAACATCTTCAATTTAAGCAAAATGCAAAGCTCTTATTTGCTTTTCACTTACAATTTTTGCTTTATAAAAATGTTCTATTTGGCCAGATGTGGTGGCTCACGCCTGTAATTCCAGCACTTTGGGAGACTGAGGCAGGCGGATCACCTGAGATCAGGAGTTTGAGACCAGCCTGGCCAACATGATGAAATCCCATCTTTACTAAAAATAACAAAAAATAGTCAGGCATGATGGTGCACACCTGTAATCTCAGCTACTTGGGAGGCTGAGATAGGAGAATCACTCATACCTGGGAATTAGAGGTTGCAGTGAGCCAAGATTGCACCATCGCACTGCAGCCTGGGTGGCAGAGGGAGACTCCATCTCAAAAAAGAAAGAAAAATAAATGCTCTGTTGATATCAAGAAGAGTTTAGGTTGTGCATAAAAAATAAAAGTCCCATTTAATAAAATGTGCATTACTTCAACTGATTGCTTAATTTCTTATTAAATGAAATTTCAGAATGCTTATGAAATTCTTACATGGCAAGTATACCAAATTTAAAATAAAAATTATACAATTTTCAAAATTTTAAGACTGAATGCATTAATGTTTACTTATTTCACTGAAAGTTTGTTGTTATGATTTTTGAAATCTTTTGGAAAACTGCATTTTTTTCTTATAAAGACTATTTTTAACAGGAAGAATGCAATATTACTCAAAGTAAATAAACATACTTTTAAAAAATTTAATAATACATGATTTTTTAAATCCTATTTAATCCTGTTTCAACTGATTCCTTTCTCTTTTCTTTCAACAGGCTGAGTTAAATGATCCAACAGATCCTTTCACTAGGTACAGTACAAAAATTTCATCAAATGTAAGAGAAGAAGTTTTCTCCAAATATATTGGGTGGAGGATTACCAGCACTCTTTCCAAACTCTTCTTTCCCCCATTTGATGCCTGTGTTCTTCCTTTGAAGAAATCATCAATAAAACAAGATCAAAAGAAATATCCAAATAAAAAGCCGAAGTCCGTGAAAAAGAAAGTTCTACCTTTTACTGTAAGGTAAAGAGAAGTACTGATAATTTTTATAATACATTATAATTCAAAATCACAAAAATTATAGATAATCATGTGGCACATTATTTAACTCAGTTTCTCTTCTTCAACTCAAATGTTGGTTCCATCACCTCCTAGGTAGCCTATCACTGAGGAAGTTCCTCCCTTCTCAGAAACTCTTTCTTCATGTTTATAATGGGTATTATTACATAATACAAATCAATGTCAATGTAAATCATGTGTGGGAAATACTGACTTAAGGCAGAAACGAAATCATTCAATATTCAAAGTTTTAATACCCTATTTTATGTGTATATACATACATATATGTATACATAATTGATATGTATTTAACATATCTAAGAGTCTTGAATATAGTGTCTTCAAAGAATGGTAGTTATGAGGCTAACTAGATTTTATGTTTCAACTCCTCATAAATTTTTTTCAAAGGACTCCAGGGAACATTGGACATAGGAACAATTTATTAAAGTTAATAATTTTCAAATTTATTTATCAGTTCTTCAATGGTAGATTTGTTTCAGATTCTTAGGGTCCCTGTTAACTATTTTAACATACACAGAATGTTAAGATGTTAAAAGTCACTTTTAGACAGATTTTAAAAATAGATGAAAAATTACTCCTGATATATAACACAGGCCTTATTTTACATTGTAGATCTCTTAGTAAAGCTTTAATCAAGATGGAAACTTTTTATTTACTCTTTAACCCAAGTCATTTGAAGAGTATATTGTTATATGTTTTCCTACTAATTTTAAGTATCACTCTAAAGTCAGCTTTCCTTGTATTTTAAATAATTTTTTATATGTTTGGTACTCTGTTGAGCAATTCATTCCTGATAGACTGTGATCGATTAATAGACTGCGCATTGATTTTGATTTTGCCATTCTGGATTTTTTTGTTAATTTTACCTGCTATATATTGTTCTGTTTGGCTTTGTCTTTGTGTCTTTTTTGCAATCTAATCTAAAAGCCTTTGTTCCTAGCTTAGAGAAATTTAACCCAGTGAATAAACTTAGCTGGCCTAAATAGTTGCTGAAAATGTATCTGTAAACTTAAACCTAACTGTAAGTTTTATTCAATTCCTGAATATATACTTTCTTATGTATTTATTTTTATTTATTTTTCACTTGTATCAGATATTTTAAATACCTGCTGAATATTTAAAAATATGTTGTATTTGCCTCCAAAGATGAGAAATTGGATTAATATGTAAAATCACTTATCCTTTATAACTTGCCACAGTGTATTCCTGTGTTTACAAAGTCTAGTAGGATATGTGACTCTCTTTCCTTTGTAGGATCTCTCCACTTTGTTAAGAAAACCTGTACATACTCTCTTTCATACTTTTTCATGAAAAATGCTCCAAAATCCTGTACATTAAAGGTAGAAAGTTAAAGCCTCTTTAGATTATAGGCCCTTCTTTCCCTGGTTTACCCCCATCATAGGTAACAACATCAGTAATTGCTGTGTATCCTTTCAAGTTCTATAAAATGTAAATATAATACATTATTGGTATTTTTAATTTTTCCCCTTCATTTTAACATGAAAGCTAGCATAGTAAACATAATATTTGGAATCTTGCATTTGTCATTTAGGCTCATTTCAGATAAATTTTCCATTCCAATACATGAAGAATTTTCTAATTACTATTTTTTAATCAGAAAAATTTTCCTCATTGCAGAGCTTATAACTTGCAGTGAATGCCAAGAACAAAGTACTCACAGAGTTCCAGCTGAGCAGGGACAGGGGATAGCTCTTCCTAGAGAGTCCGCCCCAGCATCTGTCCACCAAATATTTATTGAAAGGGCTTGTATTAACTACAAACATCCACTAGATGGTCATTTGAGGTGGGTTACTGAGGCATCTGTGACCTTGTACACACTCAAACTGCATTCTCAGGAGGCTGTTTTCAGCATTCCTTATCACACCACACACTCCACTCCCTGTCCTGTTTTCAGGGTCAAGGAGTTTCATTCCCATGCACAAATAACATACACACAGTGCCTCAGTATTTTTCTATGCCCTGACCTCAAATGATATGTACATAAGACTTAAGTTGCCGTGCACCCCCCACATCTCCTCCTTCTTTAATTCTTAGAGCATGCTGGTCATCCAAAGCAAGGTAAGCTTCTAGTGTTCTTCCCTGGTCATAGATGCGTCGGGTGGCAGCACCGAGTCATGTGCAGATGCCTAGCAAAAAAGAGTAAGTATAGCAGCCATCACCCAAATGTGTATGGTTAACCCAGACAACCAAGTGTTCACGTTTAACCATTGGAAGCCTTTCATAATTGCCGAAAAGTACTTGTTTGTAATTGCTGCGACCATTCTTCAAGTTGATTCTTTAATTCACACTGAAAAGTGGAAATTTGAGAAGACAAATGGTCACAATAAGCCCCTTGTAGATGTGCTTTCCTGAATAACTGCGAGGTAGAATCTCCCTCCCAGTTCCAGGTTAAATTTACAGGCAGCCACAATTCTGCACGCCATTTTAAAATTATGACATAGGTTATATTTAACTGGGTAACATTTTGATGAAACAAGCACATAGCATACCACCTACTGGAAGAGACTTTAATACTATAAAAGGATAGATTCTTCTCTATATTAGGAATACCTTACAGAAGTATATAGGGGTGGATAATACAAATCAGGACTATATCAGTAACATTATTCTGCAAAAAGAAGATATAGTTGCTGCCACTAATAATGTACTCACCATGTGAAAGAATTTGTTCAAAAAAAGAGATGTACTTATCTCCAAATTTGAGTATCAGCAGGGCTTAAAGCTGGTTTCCATTTTAGTTGTAATATTGGCCCTCAAAGTCCATACTGTGACCAGGTGATAGAACTATTGGAGGGACTCCCAAATCCAATAGTCTGATTTGCAGGCATAAGATAACCATGGGGACCTCAATCAAGTAAGGTGCCATTATCATAGAGAGGCCCAATGGATGGCATCGAACTTATATTGTCAGTCCCTACTCAGATGGCATATGGGAAGATCACGCACTTATGTAGCTTCATTAAAGACCGTAGTAAGATTAGTAGTAACAGCAGAAATAAAGGTCAAATCTGTAAGTTTAGCATCCTTTTGGGCTGATAGTAAAGACACTCCTGAGGAATGAGAGTAACACACCTAGGTGCTATTCCAGAAAACTAAGAGAGGGATAACTAGACAATAAAGTCAAGGAATCATTAAGTTTAATTCACTTAAAATTTTCAGTTAAGGGTAAGACAGGGGCATCTATCTACCTGTGCAAGAAGTATCATTAGATGACAAAGGCGGGTCAGCATCCCACCATGTAATAACATTACAAACGGGGGTTTAGAACATGACTCCAATAAACACGTTCTTGAGCCGATCCCACTTGGTAAAGGACAAGAATTACCAGCCACCCTAACATCCACGTCTATCTTACTTTCTCAGAAGTTTCCCCAGTTACCACCAGATACATAAGAAAGCACTTCTCTGCAGCTGCATGGCTTCCACGGCAGCAAGCTCGATAGTTTCTTGTTGATCCAATTTCTTTAGCTGTCTTCAATCAAGTGATGTCAGATGACTTCTGAGTCATTACCGTCATTGCTGGTCGATTCTCCAGTGACAAGTTATGTTCTCAAGAAGAGAGCCCCAAATTCCCCATTTTTTGTTTATTAAGATATATTTTAAGTGTTTGATGAGCTCATTTAACAATGGCCTAACCGGGTGAGCTATAGGAAATACCAGTTTTGTATTCTATGTGTTCAAGTGGCAATGCATGTGTAAGTTGAGCACTAAGATAGTAAATTCCATTATCAGTTTTTGTAGAAGACCTAAAGTTATAATAGATCCAAACAAATGAGCAATTGCATCTTTAGTTCAGAGGGGTAGCATGTATTAAGCTTGTATAAGTGTCCACGGTAACGTGGAGAAATTTGAAATGTTTGAAAGGTGGATACTGACTAACGTTAGTTTGCTAGACAGCATTAGGCACCAGACCTCGTTGGTTGGCACTAAACTTTAAGGAAAAAGGAGAGCGAGAACGCTGTTGTCAATCAGAACTAGTTTTAATAATTATGTGAACTTGAGCAAGTGGTAAATGAAAGCGTTGTTTAAGATGGCAGACATTCTGATGATAAAAGGCATGATCAGCTTGAGCTTGCAAAAAAGCAGGCAAGTCTGCAAACCACATTTGTGGTCATACCAGAGCATCAGCTTGACCACTCCCTTTCAATAAAGGACCAGGTAACCTAGAATGAAAGTGAATATGTGTGATGTAAAGATGGTGACAATGGGCACAGAGGAGCTCTTTCGCTGTAAGAAACAAAGCTAGTAGAGATCATTAGTAATGCCTTTCACATGTGCAACATTTAAATGAGTAATACTATACACCACGTAAGCAGAATCACTAACTACATTTATGTCTTGGTGAGGAAAAGTTTGTAAAGCCAACATTAGGATACATATCTCCACCTGTTGTGTATTTTTAAAATGTTCCTGGATTTTGTGTTGCCAATTTTGCATGGCAACTTGCCACACTATAGCTGTCTTTTCAGTTTTTTCTGAACCATTTGTAAAGACATGGTGGCATGAAACAAAAGCTTAGAGACAATAGATACAAATTTAACAGGCTTAGTTTGTAAAAAGTTTAGGAGCTTAGAGGCTGGTAAATGGAAGCTGATATTACCAATAAAGTCAGCCATTGCTACTTGCCAATCAAGATCACAAGCTAAAAGAGTATGAACTTGTTCCTTATCAAATGGTAGGAAACATAGCAGGGTCATATCCTGATAACTAGATGAAATGTTGACATTTCTTTATGAGAAGAGAAGCTATTAAATCTGTGGTCTTTTGTATATGTTTAGCGGGTTTATAAGACAGGCACATAACATATAAAATATAGAAATGTCAAAATATAAAGCCTACCTGTTAAACTAAAGCATGGAAGGGATGGATAATTTAAGTGATTTTTACCATATTTTGGCCTTTGAAAGTCATTAGAATGTGACTGCAAGTCACCAGGATAATAAACCTGCATTGATTTAGCTTAAGTGTGTAAAAAAAAATTTTTTTTTTTAATATCCTTAGGTGCTAGCCATTTTTCTGCATTAGTCTTTAGCTGGAATGTTCTTAGAGGTGAGCTTGGAAAAGTAGGGCGTGACTGGTTTTTTCCCATCTGCTCCGGGCCCTTAGGCAGCCTCTCTTTTTAACAGTCTGCCACCTGTTGCTGCCCTTATACTACAAGTAGCAGCAGGAGGCCTGAAAATGACCAGGTGGTAAAGTGCGTGTCTAAGCGCAGAGGCAGGAAGCAAGAGGGTAGCAGGCTGGGAGAAGACCACTCCCCTCATCCTCCAGGCTACCTACGCTTGAAGCCAACCCTGGAAGGTAAGGTACTGAAAATATACTGGGCTTTTTATTATTTTTACTACCCCCAAGTGGAGAGGCTCAGGGGAGGAGCCGACATGCAGCACAGGGTCTGCTTTGAAGTTTCCAGCCAGTGTTTTTAAACATTGTATAAAAAAGCGAAACAAACATTCCTTACTGCTGCGTCTATCTTCTGAAGATGAAGGCAGCTGTAAGAACTCCTCCACCTCAGCCCAGTTAGCATTTAACATATGGTTACGGGAGAGCACCCCTTACTAGCAGTCTCCCCAGAGCTCTGTACTCTAGGCTGCTCCACACCTCTCTGCCCACCTTAGACTAATAAGGTCAGGGACGCACATAGACTGTTTCTTAGCCTTTTCCCTAGGGGGCCGGGAAGACAAGAAATTGTTAACTGGGACATATGAGGGGTGGCAGGGAAGGGCAGAAGTAGGAAAAGCAGCAGGATAGCAAGCAGCAGGCCACTTTCTGGGCACTCTTACTAAGGCACGAGACCATGGCGAGGAGGATTCTCAGGACTGGGCTGGAGCTGCCTGCAGCCACCTGGGGACTCAGTCTGTGCCTCTTGGTCTCCCCTTCATCATCAAAAACCCAGAAAGGGGCAACTTGCCTAGACTACCGGTGACTAAATGGGCACTCCATGGCATTTTAACAACTCTCCTGCTCCAGGCCTCTGGGCAGCAAGAAATCCAGAGCTATCTGGGATAAAACTCAGGAGGCAGCGTGCAACTTTTTCTTTATACTCCAGGGAAACAGAAAAAAGATAAGGCAGAAAGGCCGATGCTGGAAGTAGGAAGTGAGAACTTGCATATTAGGAAGACAATTATAATCAGCCACTTTTCTTGCCTCCGGGAGGCATTTTCCAGCAGGGAAGTTTGTCAAGGAGACATGGCCACCAATCATATAGATGTTTACTGACAGGCGGTCTTATCTAAGAACTGTCTTCGGGGCGGCCTCCAATCTCCTTAAGGGAGTGGGAGGCGCAGTTGGCTGAACGGGGCCAACAGATGCAGTCCCTTCAAAGGTGGAGGAAAAGAGGGCAATAGCTTTTCTACAGGGGGAGGAAAACGCTCCAGTCGGTCTTTATCCTCACTGGAAAAATATCTCTTCTTTATTTCCCATAGAAGAGAATAAAGGGATAGAGAAGTCTCTCCCTGTTGTTCTGGTTTCTGTTTTTCCTTCTCCTTTAAATCTCCTGAATTCTCTTCAGGTGGAGAAGATGGGGGTCTGACTCATTGCATTCTGGCAGATAAATACAACACAGAGCATACCAGTGCTCAGGTGGTTAAAATAGTAACATTAGTAAAATGACCTTTCTTATATCTTATATCCTCTTCTCAGGCAGCGACCTACTTGCTCCCATAACTCTAAATCTAAGGTTCCTTGATCAGGAAATCAAGGGCATTCCTGCCAAATTAAGAGCATAAGCTTGCTAGAGCCCCAGGCTCTACAGTGCACTGGATAGCTTTAAGGAGCTGTTACACTGTTCTAAAAAGAAAATACTTTCTGCTCTTCGGTCATTTCTTGACCCATGATAACCTAGCCCCTGATATTTTACGCGTGTGTCCCATCTTGCTGATGGGAGTCAGGAGTGTCCCTTTCCAGGATTCCCCAAAATTTGATGAGCTCATCACCTTCACGTGTAAATTCAAGGTGATTACTTTGGGGGCACCAGTTGGAGAGCTTACAGCTTGCAGTGAATGCAAAGAATGAAGTACTCAGACAGTTCCAGCTGAGCAGGGATAGTGGGTAGCTCTTCCAAGAGTCCACCCCAGCATCTGTCCACCAGGTATTTATTGAAAGGGCTTGAATTAACTACAAACATCCACTAGATGGTCATTTGAGGTGGGTTACTGAGGCACGTGTGACCTTGGGCACACTCAAACTGCATTCTCAGGAGGCTGTTTTCAGCATGCATTATCACACCACACACCCCACTCTCCTGTTTTCACGATCAAGGAGTTTCATTCCTATGCACAAATAGCATAAACATTGCCTCAGTATTTTTCCATGCTCCGACCTCAAATGACATGTACGTAAGCTTGAATATGTTGTCATGTGTTCCCCACACTTATTATGAATGTATCATAATTTATTTAAGCAGTTTTCTATTGGGTGGCAATTGGGTTGTTTTAGATTTCCTGTGTACTAGAAACAATGCCACAAAGAGTAACCATGTACATGTGTCTTTTAACACACGTGGAAGAATGCCTGTAGGATAAATTCTCAGAAGTGTAATTTCTGGGTCAAAGTGTGTATGACTTTGTAATGTTATTACATATTTCCCAGTGCCTTGCAGAGGAGTTGCCTAACTTTATATCCTCACCAGCAATATCTAAGAGTGCCTGTTGTTCTTTAGTCTTCCCAATGAGGGTGTTAAACACTTGGGTTTCTAAATATGGTGTCATCTTTAGCATTTAATTTTGTTAAGTAGTTTGGACACCTTTTGTATGTTAATAGAGCCTTTTGCTTTTTCTTTATTTGGAAATCATTTCTTTTGCCCATTTTTTATTGGATTTTTGTCTATACAAAAACTGAGGACTATATTAGTCTATATGACTCTGTCTATGGTAAGAGCTACCAATATTTATTTTTTCTTATCATTTTTTATCTTTTAATGTTGATTATAGCACTTTTTTGGCCATATAATCATTTTTCTATGTTTTATAGAATCTATTTGTTAATTTTTCTCTGTGGTGTATGGATTTTTCTGTTCGATTTAGGAAAACAGTTTTCAGCCTAAGTTTAAAAGTGACAAAATTTGACAAAATGTGACAAACATTATCTTTTACTATTGTTAAGTATTCGTTATGTACATTGTAAGTATTGGTCCTTTTTTTTTTTTTTTTTTTTGGTGTATGGCATGAGGTATAGTTCCATCTGCCTATTCACTTGTCTCAAAAATATTTATTGAGTCATCCATCTCCCTTTAACACTTTTCTTGATTTTAATTGCCAACATTTTCAAATACTAAATTCCCATTTATTTTGTGTTTCCTTCTGAATTTTTGATTCTAGACCTTTATTCTAAGCTGTTCTAACCATGAGTCTGTATTTGGGCTGTATAATATATTTTAATATATAGTTTTAATGATTTTCTTTTATATTTAATAGGGCTAGTTCTATATTGCTGGTTCTTTACATTTTTTCCTATTTTTCCATTCATTTTTATATCAAATTTAGAATTAGTTTGTCTAATTCCAACAACCTAGTTGTATATTTACTCACATCACTTAAAACATTTAAATTAACTTTAGAAAAATTAACACTCCCAAGATGTTGAGATATAACATCTCTAACAATATGACATGTATTTCCACTTCTTTAATATTTCTTTTGAGTTCTTCAGTAGTGTTAAAATATTTTCACATATGCCTTGCATTTTTCTTTTTTTTTTTTTTTTTTTTTTTTTTTTGAGGCGGAGTTTCACTCTTGTTACCCAGGCTGGAGTGCAATGGCGCGATCTCGGCTCACCGCAACCTCCGCCTCCTGGGTTCAGGCAATTCTCCCGCCTCAGCCTCCTGAGTAGCTGGGATTACAGGCACGCACCACCATGCCCAGCTAATTTTTTGTATTTTTAGTAGAGACGGGGTTTCACCATGTTGACCAGGATGGTCTCGATCTCTCGACCTTGTGATCCACCCGCCTCGGCCTCCCAAAGTGCTGGGATTACAGGCTTGAGCCACCGCGCCCGGCCCGCCTTGCATTTTTCTTATGGTTATTTGTAGGTACTTTATCTGTTTTGCAGCTAATGCAAATTGTTTTCTCCAAATGTAGCTTCTGATAGGTTTCCCTTTTATAAAATTTTCAAAGCTATTGCTTTCTGTGGATTAATTTTGTACTCTACTAACTTGGCTAATTCACATATAATTTAAGTTTTCTAGATTCACAATTCTGTCAGGTATAAATAATTTATTTTCTCCTTCCTGATTTTTATACTTAAACTTTTTTCTTTTATGTATTTTATTGGCTAAGTATACCTAGTAAAATATTGATTAAAAATAGTGAGGATTGACACTTTTTTTCTCTTTTCTTATTGTTATGAAGAAAACTTCTAGTGTTTTCCAGTTAATCATGATGCTGGCTTTAGGAATAAGAAAGATGCATTTTCTTATGTTCATTAAGCAATTTTATATATATATATATATATATATATATATATATATATATATATATATAAACCTGAGCTATCTAGAAGAAACTCATTTTAGATTTAAAGACACATAGGCTGTAAATGAAGAATGGAAAATAACATTTCATGCAAATGCTGACCAGAAAAAGCAGGGTGGCTATATTTACATCAGATAAAATAGATGTTGAGTCAAAAACTGTCGCAAAAAAGAGGTCATTACATAATGATAAACGGATTAACCAACCAGAAATATGTAACAATTATAAATATATATGTACCCAACATAAGAGCATCTAAATATGTAAATCAAATATTGACAGAATTGGAGAAATAGAAATACAAAACAGTAGATGACATCAATAACCAGCATTCAAATAATGGATAGAACAAGCAGATAAAAGAACAATAAGCAAATACTGAACTTCAGCAATACTATAGACCAAATGAACCTAATGGACATAAAGGACATTCTATCCAACAGCAGCAGAATATACACTCATATCACATGCCATAGAACTTTCTCCAGCATAGATCACGTTAGGTCACAAGCACGTCTTAACAAATTCAAAAAGATGGGAATTATATCACGTTTCTCTTCCAGTCACAATATATGAAACTAGAAATCAATAGCAGAACTAAACTAAAAAATTTAGAAATATGTAGAAATTTTCCTTTTTTCTTTCTTTCTCTCTCTGTTTCCTCTTTCTCACTTTTTTTTTTCTTTGACAGAGTCTTGCTCTGTCACTCAGACTAGAGTGCAGTAGCATGATCTGGGTTCACTGCAACCTCTGCCTCTTAAGTTCAAGCAGTTCTTCTGCCTCAGCCTCCTGTGTAGCTGGCTGGGACTATAGGCGGGCTCCACCATGTCCAGCTAATTTTTGTATTTTCAGTAGAGATGGGGTTTCACCGTATCGGCCAGGCTGGTCTCAAACTCGTGATCTCATGATCTGTCTATCTCAGCTTCCCAAAGTGCTGGTATTACAGGCATGAGCCACCACACCTGGCCTCCCACCCTATTTTATTTTTTGGACAGGGTCTTTCTCTGTCTCCCAGGCTGGAGTGCAATGGTGCAAGCATGGCTTACTGCAGCTTTGACCTGTTGGTCTCAAGCAGTATTCCCACCTTAATTTCCTGAGTAGCTGGGACCACAGATGTATGACACCACACTCAGCTAGGTTTTTAAAAAATATTTTTGTAGAGACAGGGCCTAGCTATGTTGCCCAGGCTGGTCTCAAACTCAGGGGCTCAAGCAATCCTCTGGCTTTGACCTCCCAAACTGCTTGGGATTATAAGCATGACTCATCATGCTAGGTCTTTATGTAGAAATTAAACAATACACTTTTGAGCAGCCCTTGTTTCAAAGAATAAATTTTTAAAAATTAGGCAATGTCTTGAGTAAAATGGAAATGAAAACACAACATACTAAAACTTATGGATGCAGCAACAGCAGTACTAAGAGGGGCATTTATTTTTGATAAATACATTTTAAAAATCTCAAACAGCCTAAATTTACATCCCAAGATTCTAGAAAAAGAAAAAATTAAGCTCAAAGTTAGCAGAAGAAATAACAAGATTAGAGCAGAAATAAAGGAAATAGACAATTTTAAAAACAAAGAAAAAGTCAACAGAGTTAGTTTTCTGAACAGGTAAAATTGTCAAGCCTCTTGGTATACTAAGAAAAAAGAAGATGCAAATAGATCAGAAGTGAAAGAAGAAACATTACCGTTGATCCCACAAAAATATAAGGATCTTAAGAGAGAGCTATGAAGAATTACATGCTAATAAACTAGAAAACCCAAAAGAAATAGATACATTTCTAGAAACATAAAATGTACCAAAATTAAATCATATAGTAATACAAAGTCTGAATATACTTATAACTACTATGGAGATTGAATCAGTAAATAAAAACCCTCCCTGTGATGAAAAGCCCTTGCTCAGTGGCTTCATTGGTGAATTATACTAAAAATCTGAAAAACTAAAGCCAACCTTTCTCAAGCTCCTCCAAAAACTGATGAGGAAGGAAAGCTTCCAAACTAGTTTAAGAGACCAGATTTATCCTGATACCAAAGCCAGACAAAAACTCCACAAGAAAAGTATACATCAGTAACCTTGGTGAATATAGATGTAAAAATCCTCAACAAAATACTAACAAACAGAATCCAGAAGCATCCTGAAATAATCATACATCATGACTAAAGGGATTTTATCCCTGGGATGCAAGGATAGCTCAACATACAATATTCAATTAATGTTATATGCCACATTTACAGAATGAAAAATAAAAATTACATGGTAATCTCAACAGATGCTGAAAAGGCATTTAACAATATTCAGCACTATTTTATGATGAAAACTGTCAACAAATTTAGAAATAAAAGGAACATACTTCAGCATAATAATGGCCATATATGTAAAATCCACAGCTAACATCATACTCAATAGTAAAAAACTGAATGTTTTTCCCCTAAGATCAGAAATAATACAAGGGTTCCATTCTTGCTATTTATATTCAAAATAAGTCCTATCTTGAATAATTAGACAAGAATAAAATAAAGGCCTCTACATCAGAAAGTAAGAAGTAAAACTTCCTGGTGTCAGGTAATATGACCTTATGTATATGTAACCCTAGATACTCCACCAAAAAACTGTTAGAAGTAATAAATGAATTCAGTATAGTTGCAGGGTACAGAATCAACAAATAAAATCAGTTACATTTCTGTACACTAACAGTGAACTATATGATAAATTAGGAAAACAGTTAAATTTACAATAATAGGCCGGGCGTGGTGGCTCAAGCCTGTAATCCCAGCACTTGGGAGGCCGAGGCGGGTGGATCACGAGGTCGAGAGGTCGAGACCATCCTGGTCAACATGGTGAAACCCGTCTCTACTAAAAATATAAAAAAATTAGCTGGGCATGGTGGCGCGTGCCTGTAATCCAAGCTACTCAGGAGGCTGAGGCAGGAGAATTGCCTGAACCCAGGAGGCGGAGGTTGCGGTGAGCCGAGATCGTGCCATTGTACTCCAGCCTGGGTAAGAAGAGCGAAACTCCATCTAAAAAAAAAAAAAAAAAAAAAAATTACAATAATATGAAAAAGAATAAAATACTTAGGAATAAACTTAGATAAGGATGTAAAAGAATTCTAGATTGAAAACTACAAAATCTTGATGAAATAAGACAGAAATGAATAGCATTTTGTATTCATGTGATGAAAGAATTAATATTGCTAAAATGTTTTCAGAATCAATGCAATGAAAATCACAATGGCATTTTCTAAACAAATAATTCTAAAATTCATGTGGGAATACAAAATGTCATAAATAGCCAACTCAGTCTTGAGAAGGAAGAATAAAACTATAGGCATCACACTTTCTGATTTCAAAATATATTACAAAGCTAGAGTAATTAAAATAGTATTGATTAGCGTAAAGACAGACATATAGACTAATGGAACAGAATAGAGAGCCCAGAAATAAATTCATGGATGTATGGTAAATTCACCATTGACAAGGTCGCCAAGAATATTTAACAGGGAAAGAAGAATCTTTTCAATCAGTGGTACTAGGAAAGCTGGATATCCACGTGTTGAACTCTCACATCAACCACAAAAAGCAGATCAAAATGGATTAAAGACTTAAATGTAAGACATGTAACTATAAAAATCCTAGAATGGAGCATAGGAGGAAAACTTCTTGACAATAGTCTTTACAATGTTTTCTTCAATATGACACCAAAAGTACCTGTGACAAAACAAAAATAAGCAAATTAGACTACATCAAACTAAAAATCTCATGTAAAGTAAAATAAACAATCAACAAAGTTAAAAGTCATCCTACAGATTGGAAGAAAATATTTGCAAACCATATATATCACAAGGGTTAATTTTCAAAAATATAAGAAATTCTTTCAATTCCATAGCCAAAACTCTCAGGTCTACTAAAAATAGGTTAAAAACTTGAATAGACATTTTTCTAAAGACATACAATTGGCAATAAATATATACAACAGTGTTCAATGTTAGTAATCATCAGGGTATACCATGTGAGAGAAAGGCTTTGAGGATGAGAGGCCACCTGAAGAGAAAGGCCATATAGAAAAGAATCCGTGCTGCACCTGGCAGCCCATCACAAGCCCTTAGACCAGGCGTCCCCAAACTTTTTACACAGGGGGCCAGTTCACTGTCCCTCAGACCGTTGGAGGGCCTTCACATGCTGTGCTCCTCTCACTGACCACCAGTGAAAGAGGTGCCCCTTCCTGAAGTGCGGCAGGGGGCCAGATAAATGGTCTCAGGGGGCCGCATGCAGCCCGCGGGCTGTAGTTTGGGGACACCTGCCTTAGACATACTAGGAAGTCCCCTTGGACCATATATCCCAGCCTAACTGTTAGCTTAATGCACCTACAGTAATCAGCCAATACTGTATAGTGTGTAGATTAGCAGTCCCCAATGAGCCCTACCCAAATTCCTAACCCACAGAATGGAACAGCAGATCATTATTGTTTTAAGTCACTAGATTTTGGGACAGTTTCTCAAGCAGCAATACATGATGAAACAAAACTCTTCTTAATTTTTATATAATAGTCTAGTGTCCTGTTAGATCCTCATGTTAATGATCAATGTAGAAATTTTTCATCAATAGTCTTAAGTGAGATAGGTTTATAATTGTGTATGTCTCTTGAACAATCTTTGCCAAGTTTTGGCATCATTGTTATTCTTTGGAAGTTTTTTTTGTGTGTGTGCTCTAAAATAATTTCAGAAGTTCAGAATGATACTCTTTCAAGCTATGGTATCATTCCCCCTTTTAAAATTTTTATTATGAATACATACTAGCTGTACATATTTATGGAGTACATGTGATATTTTAAAACAAGCATAAAATGTGTAATGATTAAATCAGAGTAATTAGGCTGTCACCCTAATAATTTGTCATTTCTTTGTGTTACATTCCAATTCCACTCTTTTATTTTGAAATATACAATAAATTATTAACTATGGTTGCCCTGTTGTGCTACTGAACATCATATCTTACTCCTTCTCTATGTATATATAAAATATATATAATATACTTTATATATATATATACATATATATATGTATATATATGTATATATATATATATATATATATATATATATATATATATATATATAACCATTAACCATCTTCTCTTTATCCCTCCCTCCTCACTATGCCCCCTGACCTCTGGTGGCCACCATTCTATTCTCCACCTCCATGAATTCAATATTTATTTAGCTTCCAAATATGAGTAGGAACATGTAAGTAATTGTCTTTCTGGCCTGGCTTATTTAACTTAACATGATATCCTCCAGTTCCCTCCAGGTTGTGGCAAATGACAGGATTTCATTCATTTTTATAGCTGAATAATATTACATTGTATATATATACCACATTTTCTATATTTGTTCATCTATTCATGGATATTTGGGTTGATTTCAAATCTTGGCTATTGTAACAGTGCTGTGATGGACATGGGAGTTGAATATTCCTTTGACATACTGATTTCCTTTCTTTTGGGTATATACCCAATAGTGGGATTGATGAAACATACAGCAGTTTTGTTTTTTGTTTTTTTGAAGAACCTCCATACTGTTCCACATAGCGGCTATACTAATTTATATTCCTTCCAATAATCTATGAGTGTTTCCCTTTCTCCACATCTTCATCAACATTCATTATTTCCTGTCTTTTGAATAAAAGCCATTTTAAGTGGGATGAGATGATATCTCATTGTCATTTTAATTTGAATTTCTCTGATGATTAGTGATGTTGAACATTAATCATCAGCACCTTACGCGTCTTCTAAGAGCAGTTCTTTGTCAATTTTTACTTTTTTCTAAGGCTATTGACAAGATTCATATTTAACCCAAAGTACATGTAAGGCTACATTTGGTTTTGATTGTTGGAAGCCCTGCCTTAAAATCATCTAGAATATCGATCCTGAATATCAGTCTATTTGCATCTTTCTCTTTCTCAAGTCAATTTTAACAAAGTATATTTTATTTGAATATGATTTATTTCATCCCATTTTCAGAATTTATTTGACCATAATTGAACAAAGTAGTCCACTGTTACCCTGTAATTCTTTGTTTCTGTATTATTTTGCCCTTAATGAATTCTTATTTTGTGTATTTAAATTTTGTTTTTTTTTTCACCTTAATTAGTTTAGCTAGATGCTAAATCTGTTTCATTTTTCAATGAACCAGTTTCTGAATTCTAACTCATATATTTTTGTGCTCATCTATATGAGTTTGTTACTTCTTTAGTCTAGTTTGTGGTTCTTTTTCTAATTTCTTGAAGAAGGTGCTAAATCATGTGGGAAACTTTCTTCCTTGGCATTTGTCTAAATCTTTATTTAAGTTTCAAAATCATATGAGTGTTGCTACCAAAAGGCACAATTTATTGCAGCTGTAATAATTGAGTGCAGCAAGGCTGGTGGGCAGGCTTTCCTTTGTGTAAACAAATGGTCAACAGAAAAATGCTTGAGTTTTGAAATAGTTTTAAGGATTTTTTTCAAGAATTCTAGAATCAGTCAGGAAGATATATAATAGATTTGGGGTTAAAGATCACCCAGCCTGGTCTTAGTAGTCTGGTATGCAGAAATAAATATTGTAAAAATACTTCAGTGTATTTCATACATTTTTGTAAAACTGTAACAGTTAAGATGAAATGAAAATGGCAATTCTAAGTGGCCTGG
Source organism: Saimiri boliviensis (assembly GCF_048565385.1). Lineage (NCBI taxonomy): Eukaryota > Metazoa > Chordata > Mammalia > Primates > Cebidae > Saimiri > Saimiri boliviensis. Next base: position 199,658,285 of record NC_133449.1, read on the forward strand.
GTATTGGAATTTAGAGTCCCCAGATGTATTCTGTATATTCTGAAGGGCAGACATGGAAGAATAATTCAGTTGGAGCCACAGAGAAGACATTAAAGTGTACTTTGGTTTTGTGTCATGAACAGTTCAAGAAAGGGATAGCAATAAATAAACTGGAAAAATAGGAAAAAAACTATGTTAACAAAAATAGATTAAGAAAAAGCAAGGAAAAGTGTATATAGATGATGACAAAAAGCAGATGGAGGTCAGTAGTGCCTGCTGGGACACAAGAGATGAAAGAGGAGAGAGAGAGAGTAGACATATAGGAAATATGTGAAAAAGTAGCAAATGGAGAAATAAAAGCAAGCAGAAATAAAGATGAAAGAGAACAAAAGGAAAGAGAAAATATATGAGGGGAGAGACACACTGAGGATGAAAGGTACAAATGAAAGTATGTGCACAGGATTGGGGAGAAGGGAAAGACAATATACAAAGTCAGAGAAGAGCGAGACAAAAAAGGAGCAGGTGGGGTTAAGACCCCAAAAGTCCTGTAGGCTTTGAGGGATTAGTAAATTAAACTTCTTTTTCAGAGCCTGCAGTTCATTAAATAAATGGCAGTCATACATCACTGGCCTTACAAAAATTGCTATCTGCTCATCCAGTTTTCACAGTTCATTGCAGATTCTAACAATTAAATTTAGAGTGTCTCCTCCCCGAATGAGACTGCCTCAGCAGCACAGCAACCTGAGACTTCCTGTAGCAAGAGTACCTCAGTGTTGTTTCATGGAACGGCATTCTCACTGCACCATCCACATAGTTTATGTGACTGTCACTCCCTGGAGTTATGCATACTGTCAGCTCCAGTTAGGGCCTCATCTCTGGGTAAAACAGGGGTGAGTGGAATGGAGCTACAGTTTGGTGACATCAGGATAAAACCTAGGTCAGGCCTGACTAAACAGTCTTTCCTTTCTTATTGGGAGTATGGATTATACCTCCTTTTTTATAAGTGTTGAAAAGCAAATTTAAATCTAAGCTATACATTGAAGAAATCTCTCTGGTTGACTAAACATGAACTTAGGGAAACTGTATTTCATCCTTTTGCTTGATTCTCCATCTAATCAACAGTTCCATAGCTAGCTCCTTTTATTAGTTCTTCTCCTCCAGCTTCGAGGCTCCTAAATCAGAATTAATAGAGTGAATCAACAGCTGAGCATGCTGAAGCCTCACAGGTATAAAAACAAAGACATAATTTAAATCATACAGTTCTTTTTCATCCCTGAAAGGTCTTTGTTCCTAGTGCCACAACACTGATCCCTTATTTAGTATGCCTAGATATCTCCATTTTGTGTTTTCAACAAGTAGAAATGTGAAAGACGGCAAGAAGGCCAACATATAAGAACTCCTATAGAAGATGGGGCACATTTAAAAGGGTGGTGGACAGGAAAATTAAGATAACATTTCTTTATTGTCTGGGAGCACTAGAACATGCTTATTTCCGTTTGAAAATCTGAGAATTTTCTAGAAAGAAGATGAGAACTTCCTTATTAATGAAATATCTGCTACATCTTATGATCTGTAATTTTTTCCAAAAAAAATTCCTTGTGTTTTTAGCCTATAGATTTTTTTAAAAAATAATTTTGTCTTTAATGTGTTTATAAACATATAATTTTGCTCTGAATGGCTTGCAGGTTTGGCTTTTTTTCCTTACATAATTTTTCAAAAGAAAATTGATCATTTTGCTTTTGTATGTTGAATTTTTTTTTCACTTTCCTTTAAGTTAGTGGAACATGTTGTTGGATGCATGCTCTTTTTGGCCCTCAGCATTTTAAAAAATATATTAAAAAAATCATTATGGTTCTTTATCATAAAAGTTGTCCAAAAAAACCTCAGATATATAATAATAATTCTTCTTCAAAGCATAGTATTTCTCTCTTCTCTATTTGTCAGTAAAACTATCTCAAGTTTACCTTAAGGCTCAGAATTTAGAACTACAAAGATCCAATTTTAAAAAGCTAATTCCCACATCTAGACTTTCTTCTGAGGATTCTCTTAAGTGTATTTTCTAAGCTTATGTCTCAAATCTCTAAGATCCCATAAACAACTAATTATTTGCACATATATAAAGACTAGGAGAAAATTAACAATACCTTAGTCATGCTTAGTTTGTTCAAATTTTTGTGTTAAAGACTATTCATCATACTAGCACCTGGAAGAGAGCCCAGGTGGTGCTAGTAAAAATGAACTGAGAACATTTGTTGTCATTTAGGCAGAAGATTTTACACAGCTGACTTTACAGGATGGCCATACCCAAGGCTAATGCTCCTCCTCCGAAGCTTCCTTTATGAAAGGAGCTGGTGCCATGGTAGTAGAGGTAAGATGAGCTAACATTTACTGAATGGTGGAGAGGTGGGAAAGGTAAACACTATAATGCACCATTAAATAAATAGGTTAAGAATAGGCTTTATTGGAGAGTCTTAGAAGTCAACCATTAGCAGAAAAAAAGGATGTGGTTTCCATTTCTAATTATCCCATTGATTAGGGGAGCTGGAGTCTGGGGAAGCATTTGGACATTCATTGGGTTTGTATTTTAAAGGAAGTGTGCCTGACTGCTGCTGTACCTTCTTATAAGAGTGTAAACTTTTTGGTGGAGAAATAAATGTTTGGGGTTCAGTTATCAAACCATCATATATCAGTTAGCTATCATCTAATGGAGGGAACAATGGGAATGCCAGCTGCCCAGAGCTTGGACACCTTAAGCAGTACTCTTAATGGTTGTAAATAAAGCATTGAGTCATTGGGAAGTTGAGTTTAGGAGAAGAAACTCCACAAAATGGGAGATTCTTAAGACTCTCAGTTCTAGCCAGTACATTGCCAGGCAATCCAAGATGATCAGTTTTGTTTGCTACCTGACATGAGTGCATTTTATAAGCAAGGCACTATGTGAAGCACTAACCTTATATGGAATTATTATTTCCTTCATTTATAGATGCGGATATTGAGTTTTGCAGAGGTTAATTAGTCCAAGGATTTGCAACTCTAAGTTAAAAAGTTTGAATTTAAACAAAGGCATTCTGACTCTTGAGTTCACTGTGCTGTTTTCTTCTCCCTCATATGAACTTTATCTGATAGCTAAACCTTGAGTAATTGTTTAAAAACACGTTCAAAGAGAATTTTTTTTAAATTCTGCCTCATGATTTTTAGAACTTGATTCTCATGAGAAGATTTATTTCTTCTAGGCCTTGGACACCTCCAGTTAATTTTAGGAAATTTATGACAAAGAAGAGTCACTTTCTAGTAAGTCAGTATGATTTTGGCTAAAGCCAAAATGGAGATATATGTACATATATAGAGAGTTTAAATAGAGGAGGGCCCCCAAAATAGACTTGGCGTCTTATTTAATATTGTTTGGGTTTGACTGTGCCCTAGAATTCCTAAGTAAAATGCCTTAAACCTATCCGTCTTGTTATGTTTTATGAAGAAAAAAATATAATAAGTCTGTGCCTCCTTCACACTGTATCAAATATGCATATTTTATAGTTTTCTGATTGATGTAGAGTAAGTTACTTAACTTCTCTGAGCCTTAGGCTTCTAATCTTTAAAAATTAAAGAGCTGTACATTGCTCCAAGGTTTGTCCTGAGGATATAGAGAAAGAAGGTAGATAAGAAGTCTGGACATGTCAGTTCCCGATCCTTTTGTTCTATAATTTACCAGATGTTCTAAAATATTTATTTTCTTTAGAATACAATATTTGATTCTTACCTTACTAAGATTATGATAAATGATAATTGGAAGATTTACATTTTTGTGCTTTTTCTTAAGTGATGAATTGCTGCTAGCATCTTTTTAAGGGAACATACAGTTTCATGATGATTTCCTTTTCGGTTATGTTTTGTTTACCTTCCTGCTTTTCGTTATTTAATTTAAAAGTAATTCGTATCTGGTTTTGACTATATCAAACATGTATTTCAGGGGTATGGTGATAAGACATAGTGTGAAAAAGAATGTTGATAGCATTGCTGGTCACATTTGTTACCTGTAGAGAGATAAGGAGCATTGAAAGGTTTTTCAGAGATGGACTTCTGTTTATTGAGTCTTTGTGAAATAATTTGAGTTTAAATAAATGGGTTGGATCATTGGCTTAGATCAGTTACTTAAAGTGTTAAAATGCCCAGAGATTGGGAGTGCCGATATGTCTTTGGCATACTGATTTTATTTCTTCTGGAGATATACTCAAAATATTAGGCTGATGCAAACGTCACAGGGTTTTTTTTCAGTTTTTTAAGTATTTGTAAAAACTGTAATTACTTTTTTGCCAACCTAATACATTTGCTATATCACATGGTAGTTCTATTTTTAATTTATTGTGGAACTTTAATATTATTTTTCATAACAGACATACCAAGTTACCTTTTCACTAATAATGTATAAGCATTCCCTTTTCTCCATATCCCCATTAACACTTACCTTTTGTTTGGTAATGTAATTCCACTTACTCATTTTTGGTTTTGTTGACATTGAAGTCCTATTGGAAGCTTAGAAGTGGAATCCAACTGTTAATGCCAGAACTATGCTTCATACATCCATTTGCAATATATAACTCAATTTATCTGCAAACTTGTCTTGGAGATATATCAATTTCCATCTGTCTGTTACATCTTCACTCCTTTTCTGTTTTTCCATTGGTGAAACAGAACCTTGGTCTGAGCAGGAATTGCATGTGTCATCAATGGGGCAATAACTTCAGCTGCCACTTTCACTGCAGTAGCTTTATGCTTATAAGATGAGTGTCTAGCTTCAGTACAATCATCAACCCTAGGACTTCTCCATTCACAGTAATATGATGTGATACAGAATCATAAAAATGACAGATATTAAAATGATCTTGGTAAGAGTTAAAAGCATTCTATATTTCAAATACAGATCAAGATGTACATGTTTTTGTGTTAAGTTTTGTTTTTTATGTGCTCTTTGCTCTTTCAAAGAAAAGGGCATTGTTGAGCTTGTGATGAAATATTTTTACAGTAGTTGATAAACATGTATTAACTGCTAAATTAGAAGGTAAACTCTCTGAGGCCTTAGTATCCAGGGCAGATGCTTTCAGATTTCTGTCCACCTGTCAGGAAAATTGATGTTTCCAACCAACCCAGCCTTCTAATAGTGGTCTCTTGCTATGGATTTAAATGTAAGCAAGAAACAGACCTCCTAATAGAGGTTGTGTGTTCCTTCAGTAAGCATTAATTGAACACTTCTGTGTCAAGGCATTGTGGTAGGCCCTAGGAATATAAAGAAAAATAAACTGTACACAACAGCATGATTGATGGATTCTTGTCTAGAACTACTGCTTGTGTTTCTAGCATGTTGGTTGTCCACCAAAAGTTATTTGGAACTTTGCACCCAAATAGTTTACTTTTCCATAAACTTATTTGTAACTTTTTATTGAATACCTAGTGTGAACCAGATACTATGAAAGAAAATGTCTCATATATAATAATAAAAATAATATTTCTTTCCCAATGGAACTTTCAATCAACTGTAGGTGATAGATGTTAATTAAAATCACACATGTACATCTAAAATTATGCAAAAAATGTATGAAATCTCTGTCATGATGAGTGTGATTAAGGAGAACTATATTATATTATAAATAGTGATGTGTCCTGAGGGAGAGGAACATGATATATGAAGGCATGTACTGGTAGTGAGGGCTCCGGGAAGGGAGGCTTTATGCAAACAGAAGGGACAGGATGTACAAGTTCCTATGGTGAAAAGGAACATGGAGCATTTAAGGAATTAAAAACCAGTGATATGGCTGGGTCATCAAGACCACAAAGGGAGAGGTGGATTGATGGTTACTGTGGTTACTGTGGTTCCTAAGATAAAACCTCAAACACAAACACATACTGATTACCTTCCACTTCTCACTCTACCACATAAAATACATTTAATGGTTACTATGGTTCCTAAGATAAAATAGAAAATCCTGGTCATTTTCCATTTTATCTTAGGAACCACAGTAACCATTAAATGTATTTTATGTGGTAGAGTGAGAAGTGGAAGGTAATCAGTATATGTTTGTGTTTGAGGTTGTGACATGATTAGAGATGTGAAGTACTGTAACTAAGTGACTTTGGTAAGTTAACTTCTCTAAACCTAAATGTCTTCATATATAAAGTGATATAATGATACCTTTGTCGTTGTGTGCTTATGACAAATTAGGTAGTCAAGTAAATGTATTACAGTACATGGCAAAAAGTAAGCACAAAAAGTTTATTATTATTATATAAATAAATATAATATAAAGTAATCTATAAATATATTCCAATATATTAGTATAGTATTTTAAGTTGCTATAATAATTATTACTTAATATATCATCATTTTTATTTTTTACTATTTTAAATTATATGTTAAGTTCTGGGATATATGTACAGAACATGCAGGCTTGTTACACAGTTATACATGTACCATAGTTGTTTGCTGCACCCAACAAACTGTCATCTACATTGGGTATTTCTCCTCCTTGCTTCCCACCCCACTGTAGGCCCCAGTGTGTGATGTTTTCCTCCGTGTGACCATAGGTTCTCAGTGTTCAACTCCCACTTATGAGTGAGAACACACAGTGTTTGGTTTTCTGTTCCTGTGTTAGTTTGCTGAGAATGATGGTTTCTAGCTTTATCCATGTCCCTGCAAAGGACCTGAACTCATCTGTTTTTATGGCTGCATAGTATTCCATTGGGTATATGTACCACATTTTCTTTATCCAGTCTATCATTGATGGGCATTTGGGTTGGTTCCAAGACTTTGCTCTTGTGAATAGTGCTACAATAAACATATGTGTGCATGTGTCTTTATAGTGGAATGATTTTATAATTCTTTGGGTAGTGGAATTGCTGGGTAAAAATGGTATTTCTGGTTCTAGATCCTTGAGGAATCACCACACTGTCTTCCACAATGGTTGAACTAATTTACATTCCCACCAGCCATGTAAAAGCATTCCTATTTCTCCACATCCTCTCCAGCATCTGTTGTTTCCTGATTTTTTTAATGATCACCATTCTAACTGGTGTGAGATGGTATCTCTCTGTGGTTTTGATTTGCATTTCTCTATGAGCTTTTTTTTCATAAGTTTTTTGGTTGCATAAACGTCTTCTTTTGAGAAGTATCTGTTCATATCCTTTGCCCACCTTTGAGGGGGCAGTTTGTTTTTTACTTGTGGATTTGTTTTGTTACTGCCATTATTAGGTAGGGAGAACATGAAAGATGCCAATCAATCTAGCATGCACTAGATTAGTGGCATTAGAAATGGAAAGGAGGTGAATGAATTGCATAATATTTAGAATAAAGAGCAATAGCATTTAGTGATCATTAAATATGAAAGGGTGACAGGAAATAAGGAGATGAAAATATCCAAGATGCTTCTTTTTTTAATCCAGGCTAAGCAACTGCTTGAATAGTTGTGCCATTCACTAAGACAAAGAATGATGGAAGAGGACAAGGCAGTTTTTGGGATATGAAAAGATTGTGGGTTTGGTGTTGGACATGCTGAATTTGTGGTACTGCTTTTGAGTTCTTTCAGTGGAGATGTTCAGTAGGCAGTGAATTTCACAGTTTTGTAGTTCAGGAAAGAAGTCTGGGCTGTGAGTCATTTGAATATATATGATGATTAAAGTCATGGGCACAAGCAACATTTCCTTGGGAAAGAACACAGAGTAAGATGAGAAACAGGCTTAGGGTAGAATTTTGAGAAATGTCGCCATTCAATACATGGAAAAAGTAGAAGGATATAAAGGCAAAAACCAAACAAAACCTTAGGAACTGTCAGAGTTAGAAGAAAATGCAAAAGTATTTATAAAAATTTAAGAAAAATTTATAAAAGATTGTGATAACCTTAAAATATTGTAATGCTTTATCATTTTTTAAGTGTATGGAGATGTTTGATTTCAATGATAAAGACTTTCCTAAAATCTACCCACTCAGATAGTGATAGAATCTTCATCTTTCATTTTATCTGAGCAGTATATTGTGTTCATTGAATGTAGGTGACAACAGGAGTCATTCACATATGTGTGAATGATATTTCTAAAGAACTTATGGTAGCATATTTTTTAAAGTTTTTTTTTAAAGCATTACATGGGAAGGACAATAATATTATATACAATATATAATATATGTATATATGTACACAACAGAAATGAATTTATATTCTCTAATAAAACATTTATACATTTCAAAATATCAAGAAATCATGAAGGCAGATTATTACTTAGAAGCAAAATTTAATGGGTTTTCTGGTGAATTCACAAGTTTACAGGTGTTTGTAAAATTTTACTATTCTGTTAGAGTTTTTTGTTTTGGAGACATGCTCTTGCTCTATTGCCTAGGCTGGAGTGCAGCGCCACAAACGTAACTCAGCACACGCAAACTACTGGGGCCCATGAGATCCTCCTGCCTCAGCCTCCTGAGTAGCTAGGACTACAAGTGCCTGCCACCACACCTGGCTAAATTATTTTTATTTTTATTTTTGTACAAAGTGTTGCTGTGTTGCCCTGGCTGGTCTCAAACTCCTGTCCTCAGCTGGTCCTCCCACCTCAGCCTCCCAAAGTCTTGGGATTGCAGGCATGAGCTGCCATGACCAGCCCCAAAATTTTTTAAAGTAAGATTTGTGAATTATTTTTGCATATATATGTATATATGCGTGTATCATTAGCAATGACATTTTGTGTCTCTTCTATCAGTTTATCCAACAAACAAAGCATATAGGCATATTTAGGGGATTATTCTCTTTCCACAGCACATTTAGTTCTAGTACTTCATTTTCATTCGTGAAAGGGAAACAGCACAAACAACTTGACCAGACTTTATGTGAAAATGTTCATGCCAAGGGCAACAATGAAATCCAAAGTCTAAGAACAGACTTAAAAGATCCTCCAAACAGGTTTTAGGCACTGTGCAATATGGACTCCCATAGGAAATACTAATGACCAGAAGGAGGGCATGAGGAAGATACTAGTCAGGAGAAGAGGAAACAGCATGACTGTTTAAAAATTGTCTGACATTTATGTTTCATGAATGTCTTCATTACCCATTAGATATGTATGTGTGTGTGTGTGTGTATATATATATATATATATATATATATATATATATATATTTAAAATTTTGTTTTAGTTATCTTTCATATCCTAGATCCTTTTTTAAGGGGTGCATCTACATCCAACACTAATCATGCCTTCTATCTTTAATAAATTGTCATATCCATTTATCATTCTAAACAGCTTCCACTTTCAGTGCCAACTCTGTCAGTGCAATATAAGATCAGTAATTGCTAAGCATCCATCATAGCTGAAGTGATATGTCACTAAATTCTCGGCTGTTCACAATAGTTCACTAACCTGAGTCTTATTGGGCCAGAACTAGTGTCAAGTGGTCCCTTGTTTTTATTTTTTTTCTTACATGAAACTATTTAAAGAAAAATTCCTATCTTAGTGTGGAAATTTTACTAAACCATTTATATAAGCAAACCAATATTGTCACACAGAATTCTGGACACAGCTGGTTGTCGAGTCAACCACCTATTAGCATACTGATAGCAAGCAAGGAGAGTTTGTGATAAGTAAATCATAGAAAAAAAAGTCACATAAAATAATTTTTCCTCACCTCTTTTCTTGCTGGATTAGAAATGACATGCAGTACAGGCAGCAGTGACTTTCCAAGTCTCTCTCTAAAGGCTCTGCATAAAAAAAAAAAAAAAAAAAAAAAAAAAGGAAGAAAAAGAAATCTGACATACTCATCCTCAGAAATTCTCAAATGCCTGAGGGTTTTATTCCAATAATGCTCTTTTTCTGTCTCTAAATTAAATATAGGCAGAAGAACAATATGTGGCAAATCTACTTGGCACTCAGACAGCTTCCATGATGGAACTATTTCTGGCTGGGAGAGTCAAGCCTGCTAAGAGTCAGCAAGGTGACGCGTAGTCACCATGGGCTTAGTAGGGGTGATTAACTCCACTCTGAGAACCTGAGTCAGAAATTATATGTTAATATTCTGCATATTGGCTCTGAGGCATTTTAGTCAAGTATGAGTTGGATTAACACAGAGTAAAATTTCCGGATTTATTATCAATCTAGCAGTATACTGCAATAGTGGTGGTGACGATGGTGAAGATAGAGTAGTTGTGGAAGTGGTAGCAGCAATCATCATCACGTTCTCAGTCATCATGTTGCATTTGCTGTCACACAGAATTCTGCACAGATATTGCCAAGGAATCAACCACACATGCATACTGAAATAAAACAAGGAGAGGTTGTGACAAGTACATGCATATAAAAATAAAAAGCCACATAAAATAATTTACAAACTCCCTTTTCCCCTTCCCTTCTCTTGTTCAGTTTCATGTACTGCTCTATTAATAATCCCAATGTTGTGAAAAGAGTGAAAAATCTCTAAATTCTGTGTGCTAGAAATCCATCACTATTACACATGAGCCAGGATAGGCCCAGCAAGTAGTATTACTGTAAATTCTTGTACTCCTGGCTCAGTAAGTAGTAACCTTAGCCCAGTATTTCAAAATTTTATTACCACTTGGTCAAATATTTTCAGGAGTATGATAAAGTTATAGGTCCAAGAGAGTAGTAATTTGGCTGGGAGATATAAAAAAAGAAAAATATAATTGCTTTATTGGGAGAATATATAGAAAGAATACTAACATATTTAGGAAATAATATACTTAAATAAATGAAAGTACTAAAAGAGTTTTCAATAAGGAACTTTCTCTCCTTTCCACAGTCAGAGCTGCATCTAAGCCAATCCTGACTCAATGGGGTTTCCAATGATCAGAAATGGAAATTATTCAGTGTTTATATGCTCTGTTGCTGAACAAGCCTCACTGTCAGAAAGTGATTCCATATCTTTCACCTGTAATTGTAGCTATATGTTACAGCATGAATAAGAATTGGAAAAGAGGGTAGTTATTTTGATTGATGTAGACAGGCAAAGTAGGTAATTGAGACCCCTGAAACTCCCTTTAGGACTTGAATGATCCTATTTGGCTGTCTTGGGGAGTCACAACAGTTAGATAATTACCATATTTTTATTCCAGTATGTGGACGACTACTTCTAATACTGTTTTCTCAGACTATTTGCATTTAGATTCTACTGGGGTATAAAATGATAAGGGGTGAAATTAACCATAAAATACATTAGTCTATTTGAACTCCAGTAGGTTTTTAAAATACTAGAATTAACCATCTGAGGAAAACAGGTTTGCATCAAAAACAACCCAAACAAAAACAACTCTATAAAACAAAACACAAAAAGCCATCAACAATAATAAAAATTTAAGATTGGTGGAAACAATAGGTCAATTTAACATCTACTTTTATCCATAAAATGTGATAGAAAGTAAACTTCTAGTCTATTGTATAATTGGGACCAAAGGACATTACTGTGGTTATCACAGTCTTGGAAGAAACAAGTTAACGTTAGAGAGTTACTGATGGTGAAACTAGCTCAGAGCAATAAACACCCTTTATATTTTAGTGAAAAGAAAATTCAAAGAATTAGATATGCAAATCCGATTTGGGCATACCTGTTGGGGGTACTGTTGAACTGACCAGATTCCACCACCTTTCATACTTCCTTCTTCTCCCCTTGACTGAATTCTGAGTAGACATTTTAATAAAAAAGAAAAAAAGAAAGGAGATAAAGAAAGATAGTTTAATTTTGTATAATTACATGAAGATAAGAATGCCCATTCAGGGCTGGGTGAAGTGGCTTACACCTGTAATTCTCGCACTTCAGGAGGCCTAGGAGGGGAGGTCACTTGAGGCCAGGAGTTCCAGACCAGCCTAGCCAACATGGTGAAATCCCATCTCTACCCAAAATTACAAAAAATTAGCCAGGTGTGGTAGTGCATATCTGTAGTCCCAGCTACTTGGGAGGCTGAGGCACAAGAATTGTTTGAATCCAGGCGGCAGAGGTTGCAGTGAGCCGAGATGATGCCACTGCATTTCAGCCTGAGTGACAGATCAGGAAGACTCTGTTTCAAAGAAAAAAAGAAGAAGAAGAAAAGAAAATGTGTATTTAGGACATATTGAGCACTTCAGGCCTATTTTTCTTTCAACTATGGTCATTGCAAGCAATTCAGGTAGCATATAGTGTTGCTTTTTTTCTTCCTCTCCACTAATCATCATGATCATGACAAGGACTTGTTCTTAGGCTAAAATCTGGGGAGTTCACTTACACCTATAAGGGGTCCAAACATCCAGAGTAGCAGACAAGAGAGCTATCTCCAGTTTAAGAGGCATTCCCATGGAAGAGCCATAGGAGCCCTTAGGTCCAATGTTCTTCTTTTATTTGAGGAAATTAAAATTTCACAGGGTTGATTGACTTGTCCTAAGATCACCCAGGAGTTAGGGAGGTGAGCATCAGACTTAGTATAAGAACTCAAGATGTCTTCTCTTCCAGTTTGCTTATGGGAAACTCCCATAATTGTCAAAGAGATGTAGCAGCACTCTAATGGTTAAAAGTGACTCTCTTGGGAGGAAAGAAGGTATACATGAATGAGAATTAACTTGTGGGTTTTTTTAAGGAAAACTTGTTTCTCATATGAAAATAAGTTCCTGGTCATATTTATGTGACAACCTGATGGCTAATTTATTTGTCAACTTGCCTGGGCATTAGGGCATTCAAATATTTGGTCAAACATTATTCTGGGTGTGACTATACGAGTGCTGTTGGATGAGATCAACATTTGAATTAGTAGACTGAGTAAAGCAAGTTGCCTTCTAATTTGTGTGCCCCTCATCCAATCAGTTGAAGGTCTGAATAGAACAAAAAGGCTAACCTTTCTGTGAGTAAAGCAGAGCGTGTGCACGTGTGCACACACACATGCACGGACACCCTGTTAGTTTTGTTTCTGTGGGGAATTCTGAATAATAAAGGTAATTTTTGTATTATCTTCAATGCTGCAGCTTTGCCGTCTTCTATCCCAGCATCAACATCTCTCTTTGAAAGCATGATATTTAAAATTTACAGGAAAACCACTTTCCTCTGCTTAAGTAGCTATGTTAAAATATGTCATCTGTATTTATGGTTTTCTTTATTGCAGTTCCATAGCTTTACATCTCAAAGCAGAGTTTTAATAGAGGATTGTGAAATGCTCATATTTAAGATGAAAACTAGTACAAAAATCTACAGTAATTAATTAAAAGTATACTGTCTAAAGTGATTATTATGTTTAAAATAAAGAAATAACTTTGTTCATTTATAGTTGTACACATAAATCCTGTGCCATGCTTACAAATTAACTGATTGATTCAGGCTCATAAACTCCCAAGATAGTCCAAAGAATACATTGTCCGAATCTGAACAACAAACAAAGGGAAGAAAGAAAAAAGAGACATATGCAAATAATCAATTATTCCATGCCCTTATGGAATTTTAAGGGTCAGGTCCTTGGGGACAGAAAAGTCAAGGCATCATCGTCCTCTAAAAAAGTCACACAGCTCGATTTTATGCACAGACATTTCATAACCACTCAAACCAGGTGTTTTTAAAGCAGAAGGTAAGGTGAAGGAGAAACACTACGAATTCAGCAAATGTTTAAGATCTGCTCTGTGTTACAGGGATAGGATAATGGGCTTAAGGAAAACAAAGTTCTTGTTTAAATTAATACCATGGAATTTCAACCTAGGCAAACCTGAGTAGATGAGGCTCTGGATGCACATCGCTGCAGCATCTGGATGAAAAGTGGAATCAATCATTCCTTAATCCAGTTAGTGAGGTTCATAATGATAAGCATTTTATGCTAGTCTCTCGTAGTCCCTCAGCAGCCCGATCTTCCCTTCCGTACTATGCTCAGGTATGCAACTATCTACATTTGTTTTCATTTAAGTGGATTTATAAATACTTCAAAATTTAACATACCTGAAATTGGACTCATCTCCCTTTCTCTCACCCAAACCTGCCCACCTCATTATTTTCTCAGTAAATGGAAAAACTCATCCTGGCATTAATATTAAAATCATCTTTGACTCTATCTAACCTACATTACACATTCGATCTATCAGACAATCATATAGTCATTACTTTCCAAATATTTCCAAAATCAGATCACTTTTCACTACCGCCACTGTTTCCACATGATTAGAAAAAGAAAACAAATTGACATTGGAGACAAGATAGTCTAGCTGTCAAAATGGGTTTTGTTAAGCCTTGGAATCATAGTAAAAATAAGACACTAAACATAAACGAATCTCTTCTGTAGGCCAGGCACCATGCTAACTAGAGATGTGATGATGAACAAGAAAAATATGCTTTCCAACTTTACATAGCTTATAACCTTAAAAAAGGTAACAGATAATGAGCAAAGGAAGTAATTACAGATTGTTTTAAGTCGCATGATTGAAATTAACCAGATAATAATATTGAAAGTAACTGAAGAATTCTACTTTAGATAGCCAGGAAATATCTCTTTGAGGAAAGAATTTTTAAGCGGAGGCCTTCTGGTAGAGAATGAACTTGCTTTGTAAAAAAGAGTTGTAGACAGAGGATAAAGGCAGAGGGAACAGTGAGTGCAACGCCCAGATGAAGGAAAGGGCTCACCACGTGCGGTTCTAAAAAGGTAGGCAATGTGGCTACAAAGTAGTGAGTAAGGGGAGAGTGGAAGGACGTGAGGCTGGCATACTGAAGTCAGACCATGTGGGGCTCACACATTCAAATGAGGAGTTCCAGTTTTATTCTAAGTGCAAAGGGAAGTCATTGGAGGTTTTAACCAGGAGGAGTGACAAGAGCCAATTTACCTTTTAAAGAGAAAGGATCATGGTCTAAAGGTGAAGACTGAACTAAATTGATGTTTCTTTTATTCATTTTATTTTCTTTTCAATATGTAAAACTGGTCTTGAAAGTGACCTAGGTTTATACTCATTTTTGAAAATTCCTTTGCTAAAACTTGTCCTTCCCACTTGGTGACTGAAATTTCAATTTGCGTCTATAGCCCTGTGATTTGTCAGCTCTAGTGTCAGCCCTGGGAACTGCAGAAAGTCCATGGCAAACCATTGCTAGCCTGCTGAGTACATTTGACCAATGCATTCATTGGGATTGGAATCGTAAGACTTGAGCATTTATGAAATGACATTCCTATTTTTCTATTGTAACATTCCTAAAAGGTCAGACTCTTGAAGTTGACCTTTAATAATCACACACGTACTCTAAGGAGGAGTTTATAGCAGAAACAAAACAAAACCCAAAACAGACCAAAACACTTAGAAAAAATATATTTGCTATCCCAATAACAATATTTCTGTGATAATCATCTCTTTCCCTTATTATCACAAAATCACTAGCAACTAATAATTCAATATAATTTTATTAAAAACTCATCAAAACTAAGCAAAATTTTACTTTCCTACACAATTAGACCTAAGTGAATTAGTTAATCATGGGAGAGCTCTTTTCCACTTCTGATGGTGCTTATTTTACACAAACCAGCTCTTTTACAGTTTGATAGCTTCAACCAGTGACCTCTGAGGTATTCCTTTAAAATGTCTTAGGGGTTTCTCTTTCTATGATGAACGTTTTATGGAGATTTCTTGAAGGCCCAAAAGCTATTAACCCAACAGAATAAATTTGAATGAGAAAATTCCAGGAATATAGCCAGTTAATGTAGGGTTATTTGGGACCTGCAAGTTCTTTCTCCTTTTCTTAAATTCTACCAACCCATGAGAACCTTTAAGATGGTCACCTATGCTGCATTTATCTTAAGGCTACGCCTGTGTGCAATAAATTTGTCTCCTGAAAAATTATCCTGTAACTTTGTAATGTAGGCACTCAAAAGTTTTTATTCTTGATTATACTTAAAATCTTAATTTCCTCTTAAGGGTTATATAACATTATTATAAGGATAAAATATAATGATTAGTTATAATAAGACTAGTATTTACATTTTACTTTTCTCTTACAATTTCTTTATAAACAGAAGTTAATTAATAGCTTAGATGCCAATATTCTGTCTTCAAAGAGGTTAATGCGTCAGATTAGAAATTGTTTTTAGCCCAAGTGCTTCTTCAGCATTTTTATTTGGTGCAGCTTGGTACTACCAAAGGTAGTTGTTTTTCTTTTCTTTTCTTCTATAAGAAAGTAAGAAGTGTTTGGACCACTTGTTACACCCATTGTTGCTTCTAGAGCCTTGGAAACAATGGGAAGAATGCCTCTTTCTTTGAGGAAAACATGTTAATGGAGTCTCATGAATAAATGTACTCTAGAAATAAAATGCATATTCCTAAAAAAAGGGAAGAAACTTTTGCAAACAAACCAAATTATTTTGTATCTTGCATTTTGACCAGTTCTCAAAGGTATAGAAAGGTGGTCAAAGTTTTTTTGCATAATAGGAGAACTATTGCTATATCTAGATGAAAACCTAAAGTTTCGTACTTTCACAACACAAATTTTCTTGTCATTTCAGCTCCCTAAGTGACCCTTCCAGACCCATGACAATGTAGCAAGTCTGCTATACTCAATTGTAAATGTAGATTTTAACCTAGCCTAGCCCTTAAACCTTGAAGATATTTATTGTGACAATTTGCTGTTATTATCCCATAGTTCTTGTGTTTTTCCCTTAGGTATCTTTTATTTATTTTTCCTTTCTTCTGTTTAGTTTGGATATATTTTGTTTACTTTTATAGCTTCTTAAGGTGAAAACTTAGATCTTTGAATTAAAAACTGTTATTCTTTTCCTCAGATAGGTCTTCACTGCTATAAATTTCCCTCTAAGCTCTTACGTGAGATGTTGCATTTTTATTATAACTCAGTGAAGTATTTGATTTTCCTTGTGGTTTCTTATTTGACCCATTGTCATTGAAAAGTATTAGTTTTAACTTCCCAAATATTTGGGGGTTTTAAGCTGTCATTTTATTCACATCAAATTGAATTCCATTTTATTAGAGTTTGACTTTGTAAAATTTCAATTTAAACAAAAAATAAACTTTCTTTTCTTTTTTGAGACGGAGTCTCATTCTGTTGCCCAGGTTGGAGTGCAGTAGTGTGATCTCAGCTCACTCTTACCTCCACCTTCCTTCAAGTGATTCTCCTGCCTCAGCCACTCAAGTAACTGGGATTACAGGTGCCTGCCACCACACCTGGCTAATTTTTGTATTTTTAGTGAGACAGAATTTCACTAAGTAGGCCAGGCTGATCTTGAATCCTGACCTCAGGTGATCTGCCCGCCTCCCCTGCAAAGTCCTGGGATTACAGGTGTAAGTCATCGTACCCAGCCAATAATTCAACTTTTTGTATTAGTAAATGCTCCAGGTACACTTTGCAAAGGGTATGCATTTGGCAGTTTAGCCAAATTAGGTCCAAGTAGTTGATAGTATAATTAAATATTCTCTATATTGACTAATTTTTAAAATTTTATCTATTAGAGAGGGTTATAAAAATGTCAAACCATGTTGTAGATTTAAGTATTACCTTTTTTTTTGTTCTGTCAAATATTTGAAATATATCTTTTTAATTCTGGTAATATCCCTTGTCTGAAAGTCTACTTTGTCTGACAGTAATATTTCCATATTACCAATTTTTAAGGCTTATCTTTTTTATATATATGTGTGTGTACATACATATATTTTTCCCTTCTCTTTTCCTTTCACCTTGTCTGTCTTTTAATTTAAAATGTATCTGAAAGTCTTTGTCTGAAATTAATATTTTCATACAACCAATTTTTAATGCTTATCTTTTATTTGTGTGTGTGTGTGTGTCTGTGTGTGTGTGTGTGTGTGTGTGTATATATATATATATATATATATTTTTTTTTTTCCCCCACTCTTTTCCTTTCACCTTATCTGTGTCTTTTAATTTAAAATGTGTCTCTTGGCCAGGCATGATGGCTCATGCCGGTAATCCCAGCCCTTTGGAAGGCTGAGACAGGAGGATTGCTTGAGCCCAGGAGTTCTAAACCAGCCTGGCAACATAACAAAACCCTGTCTCTACAAATACAATTTTAAAAAAAAATTAGCCAGGCATAGTGGCATGTGACTGTATTACCTGCTACTTGGGAGGTTGAGGTGAGAGGATTGTGTCACTGGATTCAGCCAGGGTAACAGAATGAGACTCTATTTCAAAGAAAACAAAGTATCTCTTGTAGAAAGCAGGCTTTGTACAAAGTCTAATTTGACATTTTTCTTTTTTCATTGGAATCTTTAATGTAAAAGTTACTATGATTGAGCTTATACCAATTTTTTTATTTTTTTCCTATGTGTTGCATCTCTTCTTCCCCTGCTGTTTCTTCTTTTCTATCTTATTTTGGGTTAATGAAATGATTATTCCATTTTATTTTATTTATTTGCCCCTTTTTGGTCATACTTCTGTTTTATATGTAGTGGCTGTTTAAGGCATTACTGTAAGCATCCTCAACATATCAAAGCCTCCTTATATTATATGTAAGAACATTGTAGAGAGTTTGGATTCCAGTAACTTTCTGTAAGAGTTATGACTTGTTATAGCTAGCAATTTAATTTTTGGCTGATCACCTTGAACTTGCAGAGGTTTGATTTTCACTTCATTAGTTTAGCTCTTAGTCATAGGAAAAATCCCTTAGTTATAGAAAGTCCTGCTCTCAGGGACTTTCTCTGTTTATTTCCATTTGCTCCGGAAGACATAAGCTCCTCTAACACCTAAAGCAATACACCTGTAGGTTTCCCTTTGAGTTACTCATTCTGCACATGGGAAGACTTAACTGAAGTCACATAAATGTTTATATTATCACCCAGTTGCATTCCTTTTCTTTCAATAATTCAATCCCCTTCCATTTCTGCCTACTTTTGGTTGCTCTCCAGTGCCTTAAATAGTTAGCTTTTATATTTTATCCAGAGTTTGCCACCTCTAGGAGTATAATTCAAATTAAGACACTCATTCTCAGCACTGGAATTGGGAAAATGCTTATTTTTAATATTAAGGCTCCCAAATGAAAATAGCTGAGGAAGATTCTGATCTAGATAGGGCTTAGCAAGTCATAGGATCTAAATACGCACAGCCTCTGTTCAGTGGGCTGATTAGTTTGTTTTTGTTTTTATTTTGATCAATTCCATCATCAGTTTCTTATTTTGAATTAAATGATGCAGCTATAGGGAATAGTTTATTGACTAAAGTAGACATTGTTATTTTCTTCTTTCTTTAATACAGAGTTCATTTTATAAGATTAGGGAGTATAAATGCTTCCGGATTTGACATACTTTATTTGACATATACATTACATGATTTTCCATGCTTATTTCAAGAGTCTTTAACTTAGGTTTGATAAAATAAATGCATTTAAACTGTTATGAGGCGATAAAATACTCTATTCATTTATTTTCTACCTTCTGTTCACATTCCCTCTACTTTGTTTTATATGACTCATATCCAAGGATTGCATATTTAAATTAATACCTCAGTGACATAGATTCTTTATAGTCAGAAAGATAAAGTAAAGCATTGTTTTTTCCAGAATTGGGAGTGCTGGCCTCATCCAATCACTTAAATTTGTTCTGATTCCCTCCACTTTGCCTTATATGACCCATATCCAAGGGTTGCATATTCAAATTAATACTTCAAGGCATAGAAAAATACCCTAAGTGTGTAAAACAGGCCAGATTGGGGAAACATCAGAAAGTTCTACATAATGGGATAGACTGGAGAAAGCATGGGGTATATCAAGGGTCAACTTTACTAGCTTTTGCCATTTAGGGTGCTATGAGTCATTGTCGTCAGATCTCCTCTTCCAAGAGAAGCTGAAAATATGGATTTGTGTGTGTAATTTCCTTATTATTAAAATATCCTTTGGGTCAAACAGAACATGTTTGATTAATACACAGAGCCCCTGTCTCTTTGTTTGTTGTTTCCATTGCTGGTTAGCCTCCCATTTGTATATTCTTTCTCATTTACTCTGAATCTCTTTCATGCAAGTGTCCCCAAATCTTATTATCTATACTCAGTTCAAGTTTCATGTCTCCACAAAGTTTCCGAGTCTTCTAGTCTTGACTGTCCATCTTTGCCTTCTGCGAAATCTGTAATATTTATAGTTTAGAAAACATTTTATCACATCATTTTATTGCCTTTTTATACTGAGTTGTGTTTCAGTTTCCAACATCTTTTCTTTCTTTCTGCCACAGGTTTTCAATACTCATTTATTAATGTTTGGTTGGCATTGCACATAAGGTTTTTTTTAAGCATGAGGGAATATGAAACTATGGGATGTTTATTGATTTGGAGGAGACCATAGATATATCTGATCCAAATTCTTTATTTGACAGATAAGGAAACTAAGACCCATTATGTCAATTAATTTACTATTGATTAATCAGAAAATAAATGACCAGATCCTAGGAATTTAATTCCTTTTGATGTTTCTGTTTCTACCAAATACAGCAGTCCATAGATTTAGGACAAGGTACTGTTTTATTCAACATCAAAATATGGATTTATTCTGTTTCTTCCTCTGTGTTCTCTCTTCTTAGTGTAGCTGAGTAACATAGAATTATATTCTTTAGAGCCAAAAAGATATTTTTTTTTTTTGGAGTATTACATGGCCTCATCCAATCACTTAATTTTTGTAAATGGGAAGATTATGAGTCGGCCTAACTCTGTTGTTTCCAAGATTTTGATTTTATAATATCAGTTTCTCCTTTTGAGCCTTGCAGACAAAGAGGATCCTGGTTATGAAATAACCACATATGTCCTCTCATCTGAGACATCTGTTCTCTGATTCTCTCATAAATTCTTAAACAGAATGAAATTTTATTAAGAAAATTATAGCATCACTATAACTGACATATATTCCACATTTGTCTGCATTTACCTTTTGAACATAGTCATTATACCACACGATGGCATCCTAAAACAATTTCTGTAAATGCAACATTGAAATAAAGATATAATGCATTACAGATATGAAAATTACGTTCTTCTAATCTTGAAATCTAGATGAGTAATAGAGTTCCTGAGCTTCATTTCATAAAATTTTGCAGCTTCTATAGAAGGGGCTTGATATGAAAAAGTAGCAATTGTTTTTATGAAATAAAACATCATTAATGATCATTTTAAGTTATTAAAGGGCTTAGATATTGTACAAGTAAATTAATTATACCTAAGTTTTAGCACATGTACAATGGAAAACTTGAAATAACCTACAAAATAAAATAATCACAATAATTGTAAAATTCATTAACAAAACCTCTAAATATTCAACAATAATTTGTGAGTGAAATTTTTTGTTAATATTTTGTAATTTGAATGCAATTTCCTAAGAAGTTACAGAATTAAATTGTAAATAACTGTCAAACTTGAAAAATAATGGAAAAAGTGTATCCTGCTTCTGTGCATGAAATGCTTATTTTCTGTTTTATTATTTGTCAGTATTAATGGTTCTTTACTGGCAAAGCAAGTGAATGTTTGTTCTTTTTTATTTAACAAATATTTATATTATTCAATTGATATTTAATAATAGAATTATTCTTCAAAAAAGATGAGAAGATCACTTTTATTTTAGTCCTAGTAAATATAAAGGTTATAAATGTGACATTAGGTTAATGACATTCATTTTGTTTATTTTCATAGTATCTCAGCAATGTCTGTGTTTTTTCCCTGGAGTCAAAGAAAATATTTTATTCAATTTTGTGTTGTATTTATTACTATAAATGTGATACTAATATATGTTCTCACCTCATTTAGTTTTTTTGGATTAGAAAATCATAATTGTTAAATCTGTAAAGCCTTATGTTTTGATTTCAACATTCCTATAGTACAAAATAGGACATTTGGGCTAAATATAATGTCTCATTTAATCAAGATATGTATTTTCATTTTGTTCTTTCAACCAAGATAGATCACCTCTGAAACGGTATTTTAAAATAGATCAACGTTGTTACACTTTATTGCACATCACAATTACCTGGGATAATGTTTAAAAATCCTGATGTCAAGATCCTACCCCAGCCCAATTAAATCAGACACTCTAGAAGTGTAATAATCTTGGCATCATTATGTTTTAAACTCCCTTGGGTTATTGCAGTATACAGCCAAGTTTGAGAACCACTGAAACAAAGGGAAGGAGAATGCTAACATAGATGGATAAGGTAGAACTACTTTAAACCACAGATCTCTCCTTTTATTTGCTGTGATCTTATAAAATCACTTAATTTTTGAGTCTTCAATTCGTTTTATGTAATATTTAATATATAAAAACAATGCAACATAAATGAAGTTATGAAGTTTCATTAAAATAATAAATGCTTATAAGCCTGCCATATAACTTCAAAACTAAAAATTAGTTACAATTCCATTCTCCTACTGCTTTCATAGTTCTGATTCCTAGTTCTAATTTCATTATCATAAATTTGTGTATCTTTCACTTATTTTTTAAGGAATACTTTTAATACATGTATGTTTCCATGAGTAGTATATCACCCAGTTAACTTAATAATATACTTTATATAAATAATACTATCTGTAGTATTCAGAATTTTTAATTATTTTTGATTAATCAATATTACAGTTCAGATATTCTCGCATGTTGTTGTACATAGTTATAGTAATTCAATTATTTTCACAGAGATATATTTTATTGTGTGAATATACTATAAGGTATTTTTCAGAATCTCTGTCAATGAACATTCAGGATTTCTTCTTTTTAGATTTTGTTATTTAATACAAAGTTGAGATGAATGTTTCTATAGAGACTCCTGGTGACATATGATACTTTTTTTTAAAACTATACCTAGAAGTGAAATTTCTGGGTCATAAGATATGTGAATGTACAGATTTAAAGATAATGCTATTTCCTTCTCTGCGTTCTGAATTGTTTTATTGATTTACACTCTGATCAGCATTTACAAGACTTCTCATCCTTCCACATACTCATCAACATGTAGTACTATAGAGCTGGTTATTTTTGGCAATTTGGTGGATAAACAAAAATAGTTCAGTGTAGTGATTTTTTAATGGGTTACATTTTTGTCATGTGCTTATTCCCCTATTGTATAACTCTGGAAATTTCTATTCTTATTTGCCCATATTTTTGGCTTATTTTATTGATTTAATTATAATTTGGCATTTTATATTTGTTATGCTGTTTTATGATCATTTATGATGTTTTATGGTTTTAATGAGGTTGAACTTAAGATATTTGGCACATTTTAAGCAATCCTTCCCCATGCCTATATCATAAAAATTATGCATCTGTACTTTCTTTTAAAAGCTTAAAAAGATTGCTGCTCATATTTAAGTTGTTAAAAAATTTGAGGTCATGGCATTCCATAGAAATGTCGGGTAATTTTTTGTAAGAATAGCCAGTATTTACACACCATTTATTAACAATTGTTCATTCACATTGATCAGCCAATGCTATATATTACATATCAAATTTCAATGTACACAGTAGCCTTCATATGGGTTCTCTACCTAGTCCCATTTGTGAATTTATTAATTTCTATGTTAATATTATGTCATTTAAGTTATTTGTTTCCATTTTATAGTCAGTCTTTATCATTTGTAAGACAATTTTTTGTTTTGTTTTGTTTTGTTTTTAAGCAATGTTTAGTTCTTTATAGATTCTGGATATTAGCCCTTTGCCAGATGGGTAGATTGCAAAAATTTTTTTCCATTCTGTTGGTTGCCAGTTGACTCTAATGATAATTTCTTTTGCTGTGCAGAAGCACTTTAGTTTAATTAGATCCCATTTGTCAATTTTGGCTTTTGTCGACATTGCTTTTGGTGTTTTAGTCATGAAGTCCTTGCCCATGCCTATGTCCTGAATGGTATTGCCTTGGTTCTTTTCTAGGGTTTTATGGTATTAGGCCTATGTTTAAATCTTTAATTTATCTGGAGTTAATTTTTGTATAAAGTGTAAGGAAGGGATCCAGTTTCAGTTTTCTGCATATAGTTAGCCAGTTTTCCCAACACCATTTATTAAACAGGGAATCCTTTCCCCATTGCTTGTTTTTGGTCAGGGTTATCAAAGATCAGATGGTTGTAGATGTGTGGCTTTACTTCCAAGGTCTCTGTTCTGTTCCATTGGTCTATATCTCTGTTGTGGTACCAGTACCATGCTGTTTTGATTACTGTAGGCTTGTAGTATAGTTTGAAGTCAGGTAGTGTGATGCCTACAGCTATTTTCTTTTTTTCTTAGGATTGTCTTGGCTATGTGGGCTCTTTTTTGGTTCCATATGAAATTTAATGTGTTTTTTTCCCAATTCTGTGAAGAAAGTCCATGGTAGCTTGATGGGAATAGCATTGAATGCATAAATTACTTTGGGCAGTATGGCCATTTTCACAGTACTGATTATTTCTAACCATGAGCATGGAATGTTTTAGCATTTGTGTGTCCTCTCTTATTTCCTCGAGCAGTGGTTGTAGTTCTCCTTGAAGAGGTCCTTCACAACCCTTGTTAGTTGTATTTCTAAGTATTTTATTCTCTTTGTAGCAATTGTGAATGGCAGTTCACTCATGTTTTGGCTCTCTGTTTGTTATTTTTGTTTATAGGGAAGCTTGTGAGTTTTGCACATTGATTTTGTATCCTGATAATTTGCTGAAGTTACTTTTCAGTTTAAGCAGATTTGGGGCTGAGACAATGGGGTATTCTAAATGCACAATCATGTCATCTGCAAATAGAGACAATTTCACTTTCTCTTTTCCTAATTGAATAAATTTGATTTCTTTTTCTTGCCTGATTGTCCTGGCCAGAACTTCCAATATTATGTTGAATAGGACTGGTGAGAGAGGACATTCTTGTCTTGTGCCAGTTTTCAAAGGGAATGTCTCCAGTTTTTGCCCATTCAGTGTAATATTTTCTGTGGGTTTGTTATAAATAGCTCTAATTATTTTGAGTTATGTTCTATCAATACCTAGTTTATTGAGAGTTTTTAGCATAAAGGGCTGTTGAATTTTGTCAAAGACCTTCTCTGCATCTGTTGAGATAATCATATAATCATGTGGTTTTCGTCTTTGGTTCTGTTTATGTGTGATGGATTATGTTTATTGATTTGCATATGTTGAACCAGCCTTACATCCCAGGGATGAAGCTGACTTGATCATGATGGTTAACCTTTTTGATGTGCTGTTGGGTTTAGTTTGCCAGTTTTTTATTGAGAATGTTTGCATCAATGTTCATCATGAGGATATTGGCCTGAAATTTTCTTTTTTAATTGTGTCTCTGCCAGGTTTTGGTATCAGGATGATTTTGGTCTCATAAAATGAGTTGGGGAGGATTCCTCTTTTTCTGTTGTTTGGAATAGTTTCATAAGGAATGGTACCAGCTTTTCTTTGTACCTCTGATGGAATTTGGCTCTGAACCCATCTGGTCCTGGATTGTTTTTGGTTGGTAGGTTATTAACTGATGCCTGAAGTTCAGAGCTTGTTATTGGTCTATTCAGGGATTTGACTTCTTCCTGATTTAGTCTTGGGAGGCTGTATGTGTCCAGGAATTTATCCATTTTTTTTTCTAGATTTACAGGTTTATCTGCATAGAGATGTTTATAGTACTCTCTGATGGTAGTTTGTATTTCTGTGAGATCAGTGGTTATATCTTCTTTATCATTTTTTTTTATTGCATCTATTTGATTCTTCTCTCTTTTCTTCTTTGTTAATCTGGCTAGCAGTCTATTTTGTTGATCTTTTCAAAAAAACAGCTCCTGGATTCATTGATTTATTGAAGAGTTTTTTGTGTCTCCTTCAGTTCTGCTTTGATCTTAGTTATTTCTTGTCTTCTGCTAACTTTTGAATTTGTTTGAGTTTGCTCCTCTATTTCTTTTAATGGTGACATTAGTGTGTCAGTATTAGATCTTTCCTCATTTCTCTTGTGGGCATTTATTGCTATAAGTTACCCTGTAGATACTGCTTTAAATGTGTCCCAGAGATAATGGTATGTTTTATCTTCATTTTCATTGGTTTCAAAGAACATCATTTTATTTCGGTCTTTATTTCATTATTTATCCAGTAGTCATTCAGGAGTAGGTTGCTTAGTTTCCATGCAGTTGTGCAGTTTTGAGTGAATTTCTTTTTTTTTTTTTTTTTTTTGAGTTTTTTTATTATTGCATTTTAGGTTTTGGGGTACATGTGAAGAACATGCAAGATTGTTGCATAGGTACAAACATGGCAGTGTGATTTGCTGCCTTCCTTCCCCTCAGCTATATCTGTCATTTCTCCCCATGCTATCTCTCCCCACCTCCCCACCCTCCCATCCCTCCCCTGTTTCCCCCTCAACGGACCCCAGTGTGTAGTGCTCCCCTCCCCATGTCCATGTGTTCTCATTGTTCAACACCCGCCTATGAGTGAGAACATGCAGTGTTTGATTTTCTGTTCTTGTGTCAATTTGCTGAGAATGATGGTTTCCAGTTTCATCCATGTCCCTACAAAGGACACGAACTCATTGTTTTTGATGGCTGCGTAATATTCCATGGTGTATATGTACCACATTTTCCCTGTCCAGTCTATCATCGATGGGCATATGGGTTGGTTCCAGGTCTTTGCTATTGTAAACAGTGCTGCAGTGAACATTCATGTGCATGTGTCCTTAGAGTAGAATGATTTATAATCCTTTGGATATATACCCAGTAATGGGATTGCTGGCTCAAATGGGATTTCTATTTTTAGGTCATTGAGGAATCGCCACACTGTCTTCCACAATGGTTGAACTAATTTACACTCCCACCAACAGTGTAAAAGTGTTTCTATTTCTCCATATCCTCTCCAGCATCTGTTGTCTCCAGATTTTTTAATGATCACCATTCTAACTGGTGTGAGATGGTATCTCAATGTAGTTTTCATTTGCATTTCTCTAATGACCAGTGATGATGAGCATTTTTTCATGTGTTTGTTGGCCTCCTGTATGTCTTCTTTTGTAAAGTGTCTATTCATATCCTTCACCCAATTTTGAATGGGCTTGTTTCTTTTTTTCTTGTAGATCTGTTTTAGTTCTTTGTAAATTCTGGATATCAGCCCCTTGTCAGATGGGTAGACTGCAAAACTTTTTTTCCCATTCTCTTGGTTGCCGATGTACTCTAATGACTGTTTCTTTTGCTGTGCAGAAGCTGTGGAGTTTGATTAGGTCCCATTTGTCTATTTTGGCTTTTGTTGCCAATGCTTTTGGCGTTTTGGTCATAAAGTCCTTGCCTATGCCTATGTCCTGAATGGTTTTGCCTAGATTTTCTTCTAGGGTTTTTATGGTGATAGGTCTGATGTTTAAGTCTTTAATCCATCTGGAGTTAATTTTGGTGTAAGGTGTCAGGAAGGGGTCCAGTTTCTGCCTTCTGCACATGGCTAGCTAGTTTTCCCAACACCATTTATTAAACAGGGAATCCTTTCCCCATTGCTTGTTTTTGTCAGGTTTGTTGAAGATCGGATGGTTGTAGATATGTTGTGTTTCCTCTGAGGCCTCTGTTCTGTTCCATTGGTCTACGTCTCTGTTTTGGTACCAGTACCATGCTGTTTTGATTACTGTAGCCTTGTAGTATAGTTTGAAGTCCAGTAGTGTGATGCCTCCTGCTTTGTTCTTTTTGCTTAGAATTGACTTGGCTATGCAGGCTCTCTTTTGGTTCCATATGAAGTTTAAGGTATTTTTTTTCCAGTTCTGTGAAGAAGGTCATTGGTAGTTTGATGGGAATAGCATTGAATTTGTAAATTACTTTGGGCAGTATGGCCATTTTCACGATGTTGATTCTTCCTAACCATGAACGTGGGATGTTTCTCCATCTGTTTGTGTCCTCTCTTATTTCGTTGAGCAGTGGCTTGTAGTTCTCCTTGAAGAGGTCCTTTACATTCCTTGTTAGTTGTATTCCTAGGTATTTTATTCTCTTTGTAGCAATTGTGAATGGCAGTTTGTTCTTGATTTGGCTCTCTTTAAGTCTGTTACTGGTGTATAGGAATGCTTGTGATTTTTGCATGTTGATTTTGTATCCTGAGACTTTGCTGAATTTATCAGTTTCGGGAGATTTTGGGTGGAGACGATGGGGTCTTCTAGATATACAATCATGTCATCTGCAAATAGAGACAATTTGATTTCCTCCTTTCCTATTTGAATACCCTTTATTTCTTTTTCTTTCCTGATTGCTCTGGCTAGAACTTCCAGTACTATATTGAATAGGAGTGGTGAGAGAGGGTGTCCTTGTCTAGTGCCAGATTTCAAAGGGAATGCTTCCAGTTTTTGCCCATTCAGTATGATATTGGCTGTTGGCTTGTCGTAAATAGCTTTTATTACTTTGAGATATGTTCCATCAATACCTAGTTTATTGAGGGTTTTTAGCATAAAGGGCTGTTGAATTTTGCCAAAGACCTCTGCATCAATTGAGATAATCATGTGGTTTTTGTCTTTGGTTCTGTTTATGTGGTGAATTACGTTTATGGACTTGTGTATGTTGAACCAGCCTTGCATCCCTGGGATGAATCCTACTTCATCATGGTGGATAAGCTTTTTGATGTGCTGTTGCAATTGGCTTGCCAGTATTTTATTGAGGATTTTTGCATCTATGTTCATCATGGATATTGGCCTGAAGTTTTCTTTTCTTGTTGAGTCTCTGCTGGGTTTTGGTATCAGGATGATGTTTGTCTCATAAAATGATTTGGGAAGGATTCCCTCTTTTTGGATTATCTGGAATAGTTTCAGAAGGAATGGTAGCAGCTCCTCTTTGTGTGTCTGGTAGAATTCGGCTGTGGACCCATGTGTACCTGGGATTTTTTTGGGTGGTAGACTCTTAATTGCTGCCTCAACTTCAGACCTTGTTATTGGTCTATTCAGGGTTTTGACTTCTTCCTGGTTTAGGCTTGGGAGGATGCAGGTGTCCTGGAATTTATCCATTTCTTCCTGGTTTACTAGTTTATGTGCATAGAGTTGTTTGTAATAATCTCTGATGATGGTTTGGATTTCTGTGGAATCTGTGGTGATATCCCCTTTATTGTTTTTTATTGCATCAGTTTGGTTATTCTCTCTTTTCTTTTTTATTAATCTGGCTAGTGGTCTATTTTGTTGATCTTTTCAAAAAACAAGCTCCTGGATTTATTGATTTTTTGAAGAATTTTTTGTGGCTCTATCTCCTTCAGTTCTGCTCTGATCTTAGTTATTTCCTGTCTTCTGCTAGGTTTTGAGTTTTTTTTGATCTTGCTCCTCTAGCTCTTTCCATTTTGATGATAGGGTGTCAATTTTAGATCTCTCCTTTCTTCTGATGTGGGCACTCATTGCTATATATTTTCCTCTAGAGACTGCTTTAAATGTGTCCCAGAGATTCCTGTATGTTGTGTCTTCGTTCTTGTTGGTTTTGAAGAATATCTTTATTTCTGCCTTCATTTCATTGTTTATCCAGTCAACATTCAAGAGCAAGTTGTTCAGTTTCCATAAAGCTGTGCGGTTCTGAGTTAGTTTCTGCATTCTGAGTTCTAACTCGATTGCACTGTGACCTGAGAGACTGTTTGTTATGATTTCCATTCTTTTGCATTTGCTGAGGAGTGATTTATTGCCAATTATGTGGTCAATTTTAGAGTAGGTGTGATGTGGTGCTGAGAAGAATGTATATTCTGTGGATTTGGGGTGGAGAGTTCTGTAAATGTTTATTAGGTTTGCTTGTTCCAGGTCTGAGTTCAGGTCCTGGATATCCTTGTTAATTTTCTATCTGGTTGATCTGTCTAATATTGACAATGGGGTGTTAAAGTCTCCCACTATTGTTGTGTGGGAGTCTAAGTCTCTTTGTAAGTCATTAAGAACTTGCCTTACGTATCTGGGTGCTCCTGTATTGGGTGCGTATATATTTAGGATTGTTAGCTCTTCTTGTTGCAGTAATCCTTTTATCATTATGTAATGTCCTTCTTTGTCTCTTTTGATCTTTGTTGCTTTAAAGTCTATTTTATCAGAGATGAGAATTGCAACTCCTGCTTTTTTTTGCTCTCCATTTTCTTGGTAGAACTTCCTCCATCCCTTTATTTTGAGCCTTTGTGTATCCTTGCATGTAAGATGGGTTTCCTGGATACAGCACACTGATGGATTTTGGCTTTTTATCCAATTTTCCAGTCTGTGTCTTTTGATTGGGGCATTTAGTCCATTTACATTTAAGGATAGTATTGTTATGTCTGAATTTGATACTGTCATTTTGATGCTACCTGGCTGTTTTGTTGGTTAGTTGATGCACCTTCTTGATTGTGTTGATGCTCGTTACTGTATGGTATGTTTTTGGAGTGGCTGGTACTGGTTGTTCCTTTATATGTGTAGATCCTCTTTCAGGAGTTCTTTTAGAGCAGGTTTGGTGGTGATGAAATCTCTGAGTACTTTCTTGTTTGCAAAGGATTTTATTTTTCTTTCACTTATGAAGCTTAGTTTGGCTGGATAGGAGATTCTGGGTTGAAAGTTCTTTTCTTTAAGGATGTTGAATATTGGCCCCCAATCTCTTCTGGCTTGTAGGGTTTCTGCTGAGAGATCTGCTGTGAGTCTAATGGGCTTCCCTTGTGGGTAACCCGACCTTTCTCTCCTGCTGCCCTTAGCATTTTCTCTTTCATTCTAACCCTGGTGAATCTGACAATTATGTGCCTTGGGGTTGCTCTTCTTGAGGAATATCTTTGTGGTGTTCTCTGTATTTCCTGGATTTGAATATTGGCCTGCCTTGCTAGGTTGGGGAAGTTTTCCTGGATAATATCCTGAAGAGTATTTTCCAGCTTGGATTCATTCTCTTCGTCACATTCAGGTACACCTATCAAATGTAGATTAGGTCTTTTCACATAGTCCCACATTTCTTGAAAATTTTGTTCATTCCTTTTTGCCCGTTTTTCTCTGTTCTTGCTTTCTCCTTTTATTTCATTGAGTTGATCTTCGACCTCTGATATCCTTTCTTTTACTTGGTCAGTTCGGCTGTTGAAACTTGTGCATGCTTTGCGAAGTTCTCGTGTTGTATTTTTCGGCTCCATCAATTCACTTATATTCCTCTCTATGTTGTCCATTCTCGTTAGCATTTCGTCCAATCTTTTTTCAAGTTTCTTAGTTTCTTTGCATTGAGTTAGAACATGTTCTTTTAGCTCACTGTAGTTTCTTACTACCCACCTTCTGAAATCTGATGCTGTCATTTCATCACACTCCTCCTCCATCTGGTCTTGTTCCCTTGCTGATGAGGAGTTGTGATCCCTTTTAAGAGGAGAGGTGTTCTGGTTTTGGGAGTTTTCATTCTTTTTGTGCTGGTTTCTTCCCTTCTTTGTGGGTTTATCCACCTGTTGTCTTTGTAGTTACTGTCTTTCAGATTGGGTCTCTGAGTGAGCTTCTAGTTCGTGGATACTGAAGTTCTTTTTTTTTTTTTTAAGCTTTCCTTCTAACAGTCTGGCCCCTCTGCTGTAGGACTGCTGAGGTCCACTCCGGGCCCTGCTTGCCTGGGGATTACCTGCAGCAGCTGCAGAACAGTACGGGTTGCTACCAGTTTCCTCTTCTGCTATCTTTGTCCCAGAAGGATGCTCGCCAAATGTCAGTCCATTCTCTCCTTTATGAGGTGACTCTTTGAATCTATGGGGGTCAGGGAGCTGCTTGAGGAGACAGTCTGTCTTTTATTGGGGCTCATGTTCTGAGCTGTGAGCTCCATTGTTCCTTCAGAGCTGCTGGGCAGGTACGTTTAGGTCTGCTGCAGCTGAACTCATAAACAGCTTTTTGTTGCCAGGTGCTCTGTCCCGTGGAGTTAGGGCTTTATGAGTTTTTGTTGTGCTGCTGCCCTTTTTGTTCTTTCTTTCAGGGCTGCCCCACCCAGCTAACAGCCCACCTAGTCACTGTCTGCCTGCAGAGGCTTTGCTCAGCTGCTGTGGGCTCTGCCCAGCAGCTGTGCGATCTTCCCTGCAGTCCTGTTTATATGGGCATAGTTAGAACTGCCTCGGCAGTGGTGGCCCCGCCTCTGTTATGTGGGACCCTCTCTGTTGTGGCAGGTTGCCTCGGCAATGTCGGGTGCCTCAGCAATTGTGGCCTGCCTCCGTAGTGGTGGAGAGTCTCAGTAATGGCGGATGCCCCTCCCCCACAGAGCTGGACCATCCTGGGTTCAGCTGTGCTTGAACCCTGTGAAACGCTCAACCCAGAGCATTTTCATTTACTGTTTTTGTTGTCATTGTTGTTGTTGTAGGGGGTAGGACCAACTGAGCCTGATCATCTGGCTCCCTGACGCAGAGTCCTGTTTTTTTTTTTTTTTTTTTTTTTTTTTTTTTTTTTTTTTTTTTTTAAATTGAACGACCCAGCGTTCCAGTTGCCTGTTGAAAAGGCACTGGGATCTCCATTGCTGCGGCTCACTAAGCTGGCGCGCTGAGGTTCCTGGCGGTTTTTTTGCCTAGGAATCTCCTGGCCTGGCTTCCTATTTCAGTTGAATGGGCAACTCTGCCATCTCAAGGCTCTAATCGCCAGCTAAGTGGGCTCCCAGACCAGTGGCTTTTGTAGGGAGAACCACCGCAACAGGGCGTGGTCAAAGCAGCTGTGCAGGCCAAATCAGCCCCATGGGGGCTGAAACAGCCGCACCGGCAGGAACAGCGGCGCTGGTGACCCCTCTGCCTGGGTATCTCCTGGTCTGCGGGCAATAAAAATTCGTCTGCAAATTCAGCATCCAATCACCCTCTGCACTTTCACTGGGAGCTGAAGTCCTGAGCTGTTCTTAGTCTGCCAGCTTCCCATCCATGAATTTCTTAATCCTGAGTTCTAATTTGATTGCACCTTGGTCTAAGAGATTATTAAGATTTTTGTTCTTTTGCATTTTACTTCCAATTATTGGTCAATTTTAGAATAAGTGTGATGTGATGCTGAGAAGATGTGTACTCTGTATATTTGTGGTGGAGAGTTCTGTGTCTGTTAGGTCTGCTTGGTCCAGTTCTGAGTTCAAGTCCTGGATATCATTATTGATTTTCTGTCCCATTGATCTGTCTAATATATCTGGGTGCTCCTGTATTGGGTGAATATATATTTAGGACAGTTAGCTGTTCTTGTTGCATTGATTCCTTTACCATTATGTAATGCCGTCCTTTGTGTCTTTTCATCTTTGTTGGTTTAAAGGTGGTTTAAAGTTTTTATCAAAGACTAGGTTTGCAACCACTGCTTTTTTTTTTTTTTTTTTTTGCTTTCCAGTTGCTGGGTAAATCTTCCTTCATCCCTTTGTTTTGAGCCTATGTGTGTCTTTGCATGTGAGATGCATCTCCTGACTACAGCACACTGATGGGTCTCGACTCTTTATCCAATTTGTCAGTCTGTGTCTTTTAATTGGGGCATTTAGCCCATGTACATTTAATGTTAATATTGTTATGTGTGAATTTGATCCTGCCATTTTGATTCCAGCTGGTTATTTTGCCCATTAGTTGATGCAGTTTCTTCACAGCATCTATGGTCTTTACAATTTGGTATGTTTTGCACTGGCTGTTACTGGTCGTTCCTTTCCATGTTTAGTGCTTCTTTCAGGAGCTCTTGTAAGACCAGCCTGGGGGTGACAAAATCTCTCAGCATTTGCTTGTCCATAAAGGATTTTATTTCTCCTTCATTTAGGAAGCTTAGTTTGGCTGGATATGAAATTCTGGGTTAAAAATTCTTTTCTTTAAGGATGTTGAATATAGGCCTCTACTATTCTGGCTTGTAGGGTTTCTGCCAAAAGATCTGCTGTGAATCTGATGGGCTTCCCTTTGTGAGTAACCCGACCTTTCTCTTTGGCTGCCCTTAGCATTGTTTCCTTTATTTCAACACTGGTGAATCTGAGAATTATATGCCTTGGGGTTGCTCTTCTCTAGGAGTATCTTTATGGTGTTCTTTGTATTTCCTGAATTTGAATGTTGGCCTCCCTTGCTACATTGAGGAAGTTCTTCTGAATAATATTCTGAAGCATGTTTTCCAACTTGGTTTCATTCTCTCTGTCACTTTCAGGTACACCAGTCAAAGGTAGATGGTCTTTTTACATAATCCCACATTTTTTTGGAGACTTTGTTAATTTTCTTTTTTCTGTAATCTTACTTTCTTGCTTTATTTCATTAAGTTGATCTTTAACTGCTGATATCCTTTCTTCTGCTTGGTCAATTAGTCTATTGAAACTTGTGTATGCTTCAGGAAGTTCTTGTGCTGTGTTTTCCAGCTCCATCAAGTCCTGTATGTTCTTCTCTACACTGGTTATTCTAGGTAGCATTTTGTCTAACCTTTTTGAAAGTTCTTAGCTTCCATGCATTGGGTTAGAACATGCCCCTTTAGCTCAGAGAAGTTTGTTATCATCCATCTTCTGAAGCCCGTTTCTGTCGGTTCATCAAACTCATTATCCATCCAGTTTTGTTTCCTTGCTGGTGAGGAGTTGTGATCCCTGGAAGGAAAAGAGGTATTCTAGTTTTTGGAGTTTTCTGATAGGGTCTATTTTAAGTACAAAAGTTTTTAGTTTTGATGAAGTGAAATGTATTTATTTTGTCTGTTGTTTTTGCTTTTGGTGTTGTATCTAGGTAACTATTTCCTAAACCATGGTAACACCATAGTAACAAAGGTTTATGCCTATTTTTCTTCTGACAGATCTATAGTTTGAGCTTTTACACTGTGGTCTTTGATGCAGTTTAGTTAACTTCTGATATGATGCTAGATAAGAGTCCACATTCATTTTTTTTGTAAGTGGATATGAAGGTGTCCCTCTACTATTTATCAAAAAGAATTTTATCCTCCCTTCAGTTGTCTTGGCACCTTTGTTGAAAATCAGTTGCTCATAAATGATGGTTTATTTCTACACTCTCCATTCTATTCCATTGATCTGTCTCTGTGCTTATGTCAGTTTCACAGTTTGAAATTATAGAAATGTAGAGTCTTCAAAGTTTTGTTATTCTTTTTAAAGACTGTTTTGGCTATTCTTGTTCCACTGTATTCCCATATTAGAATCAACTTGTCAGTTTCTCCAAAACAAAAGGCTTGTGTTTTGATAAGGTTTTTGTGGAATATGTTGATTAATTCAGAGTATTATAATCTTAATATCAAGTGTTGTAATTCATAAATATGGAATGTCTTTTTATACATTTTGGTCTTTAATTCCTTTGAATGATATTTTGTAATTTTTAGTGTACAAGTCTTGTACTTCTTTTGTTAACTGAACTTCCAAGTATTATATTATTTTTGATGCTATGGGAAATTGAATGTTCTTAATTTTCTTTCTCATAATGTTTATTGCTAGTGTACAGCAATACAATTTTTGTATATTGATCTTATTTCCTGTTACCTTGATAAATTCATTTATTAGTGCTAATATTTTTCTGTCTGCATAATAGTTAGGATTTTTATATATGAGATCATACCATCTACAAATAAAAATAGCTTTACTTCCTCATTTCTAATATAAATACCATTTATTTATTGCCTAATTGCTTGGCTAGAGCCTCCAGTACAATATTGAATAGAAGTGAAAAGAATAGATATGTTTTCTTAATTCCTGATTTTAATGGCGAAGATTTCAGTCTTTCACCATTACATGTGATGTTATCTTTTGGCTTTTCACAGATATTGTTTATCAGGCTGAAGACGTGACTTATATTTCCATTTTGATAAGCATTCTTTTATTATAAATTGTATTGATTGTGTCAGATTTTTTTTCTGTATCTATTGAGATCATGTCATTTTTGTTAATTGGTCTATTGATATGTTTTATTTAATTAATTTCCAGATGTTAGTCAACTTTTCATTCCTGGGATAACCTCAACTCGGTCATGGTATATAATTCTTTTAATATGTTGCCACATTTAGTTTGCTTGCATTCTACTTAGGATTTTTATTTCTGTATTTATAATATATATAGGTCTTTTGAAATATTATTTATCTGCCTTTGGTATCAGGAATATACCAACCTCAAAGAATTAAGACATTTGTGAAAGAATGATGTTAGGTCTTTAAATGTCTGGTAGAATTTATCCATAAAGCCATCCTATGCTGCACTTTTGTTTTTGAGACTTTTTTTATTACCACTTTGGTGTCTTAACTTGTTAAGTCTTTTTAGGTTTTCTATTTCTTTTTGTGTCATTTTCTCTAGTTGTTGATTTCTAGGTATTTATCTTAATCAGGTTATCTGTTTTGTTGGCACGTTATTGTTCATATTGTTTCCTTATAAACATTTGGATTTATGCAAGTTAGTAGTAATGTTTCTTCTTTCATTCTTATTTTAGAAATTTGAAACTTCTGTTTTTAATTCTAGGTTAATGTAGCTAAAGCATTGTCATTTTTCTTGATCTCTCAAAAAACCAACTTTTTGCTCTGTTGATTTTTTATATTTTTTACTATTTTATATTTTATTTATGTCCACTCTAAGCTTATTTAATTTATTCTGGCTTTAGGTTTATCTTGCTCTACTTTTCTTAGTTTCATAGATGGTGGAAGGTTAAGTTATTGACTTGAAATTTATTTTTTAATGATTTTGTTATGTTTTCTTCCCAGTGTTAGCAAATAAAAAAATAAAATTCTGGTATTTGTGTTTTAATTTCAATTTCTTTCAAAGTATTTTCCAATTTTTGTTGTTATTTCTTCTTAAACCAATTGCTTATTTAGGAAAGTATTGCTTAATTTTCCATACTTATGAATTTTCCAATTTTTAAATTTATTTTTAATTTCATTCTGTTGTATGTTAAAAATGTTCTCTGTTTTAATCCTTTTAAGTGTACTGAAGCCTGTTTTGCGGCCTGCCATATGGTTTATCCTGGGGAATGCTGGTTCTTTAAAAAGATGAACAAAATTGATAAGCCACTAGCAGGATTAACCAAAAAAAGAAGAGAGAAAACCTAAATAACCTCACTAAGAAATAAAGCAGGAGATATTAAAACTGACACCAATGAAATACAAAAAGTTATTCAAGGCTGCTATGAACACTTTAATGCACATAAACTAGGAAACCTAGAAGAGATTGATCAATTCCTGGAAAAATACAATCCTTCTAGCTTAAATGAGAAAGAATTAGATACCCTGAACAGATCAATAAAAAACAGCAAGACTGAAATGGCAATTAAAAAATTACCTACAAACAAAGTCCATAACTAGACGGATTAAGAGCAGAATTCTACCAGACATTCAAAGAATTAGTACCAATCCTTTTGACACTATTCCTCAAGATGAAGAAAGAAAGAGCCCTCCCCAATTCATTCTATGAAGCCATAATCACCCTAATGCCAAAACTAGGAAAGGAAATAACCAAAAGAGAAAACTACAGATCAATATATTTGATAAACTAGATGCTAAAATTCTTAACAAAATACAAGCTAATCAAATCCAACAACATATCAAAAAGATAATCCACCATGATCAAGTGGGTTTCATACCAGGGATGCAGGGATGGTTTAATATGCAAGTCAATAAGTATGATACACCACATAAACAGAATTAAAAACAAAAATTACATAATCATCGCAATAGATGCAGAAAAAGCATCAACAAAATAGGGCATTGCTTTGCAATTAAAACTATCAGCAAAACTGGTATTCAAGGGACATATCTCAATGTAATAAAAGCCGTCTTTGATAAACTCACAGCCAACATAATACCAAATGGGGAAAAGTTGAAAGCATTTCCTCTGAGAACTGGAACAAGACAAGGATGCCTACTTTCACCATTCCTCTTCAACATATTACTGGAAGTCCTAGCCAAAGCATTCAGACAAGAGAAAGAAAGAAGGGGCATCCAAATCCATAAAAAGGAAGTCAAACTGTTACTGTTTGCTGTCAATATGATTGTTTACCTTGAACGCCCTAAAGACTCCTCCAGAAAGCTCCTAGAACTGATAAAAGAATTCAGCAAAGTTTCTGGATACAATATTAATGTATACAAATTAGTAGCTCTTCTATACTCCTACAGTGACCAAGCAGAAAATCAAATCAAGAACTTAACCCCTTTTACAATAGCTGAAAAAAAAAAGAAAAAAAAAGGAAATGATCCTTAGGAAGTGAAAGACCTCTACAAGCAAAATACAAGAGACTGCTGAAAGAAATTACAGATGACATAAACAAATGGAAACACATCCCATGCTTATTAGTGGGTAGAATCAATACTATGAAAATGATCAGACTGCCAAAAGCAATCTACAAATTCAGTGCAATCCCCATCAATATACCACCACCATTCTTCACAGAATTAGGAAAAAATAAATTCTAAAATTCATATGGAACTAAAAAAGCCTGCATAGCCAAAGCAAAGCTAAGCTAAAAGAAATCTGGTGGCATCATACTACCTGATTTCAAACTGTACTATACGGCCATAGTCAGCTAAACAGCATGGTACTGGTGTAAAAATAGGCACATAGACCAATGGTTCAGAGTAGAGAATGCAGAAATAAACCCAACCACTTACAGCCTACTGATCTTTAACAAAGCAAACAGAAACATAAATGGAGAAAGGATACCCTTTTCAACAAATGGTAGTGGGATAATTGGCTAGCCATATGTAGGAGAATGAAACGAGATCTGTAACTCTCACCTTATACAAAAACCAACTCAAGATGATTTAGGGACTTAAACCTAAGACCTGAAAACAAAAATTATAGGTGATCACATTGGAAAAACCCCTGTAGACATTGGCTTAGGCAAGGATTTCATGACTAAGAATTTAAAGTCAAATGCAATAAAACAAAGGTAAATAGCTGGGACCTTTAATTAAACTATAGAGGTTTTGCATGGCAAAAGTAAAAGTCAGCAGAGTAAGCAGACAACCCACAAAGTGCGAGAAAATCTTCACAATCTATACATCTGACAAAGGACAAATATCCAGAATCTACAATGAACTCAAATCAGTAAGAAAAAAATAAGCAATCCCATCAAAAAGTGGGCTAAGGACATGAATAGACAATTCTCAAAAGAAGATACACAAATGGGCAACAACCGTATGAAAAAATGCCAACATCTCTAATGACCAGGGAAGTGTAAATCAAAACCAAAATGCAATACCATTTTACTCCTACAAGAATGACCATAAAAAAAAATTGAAAAGCAGTAGATATTGGTATGGATGCAGGAAACATTTCTACACTGCTTGTGGGAATGTAAACTAATACAGCCACTGTGGAAAACAGTGTGGAGATTCCTTAAATAAGTGAAAGTAGAAATATCATTTGATCCAGCAACTGAGTATCTACCCAGAGGAAAAGAATTTATTTTCCAAAAAAGATACTTGTACATGCATATTTATAGCATCACAATTCACAACTGCAAAATCGTGGAACCAACTCAAATGTCCATCAATCAACAAGTTGATAAAGAAACTGTGGTCTATATACATGCATGATGGAATACTACTAAGCCATAAAAAGGAATGAATTAACAGTATTTACAGTGACCTGGAGGAGACTGGAGACTATTATTCTAAGTGCAGTAACTCAGGAATGGAAAACCAAACATAGTATGTTCTCACTGAAATGTGGGAGCTAAGCTATAATGATGTAAAGCATAGGAATGATACAGTGGACTTTGGGGCTTGGGGGCAAGAGTGGGAGGGGGCTGAAGGATAAAAGACTATAAATGGGTAATGGGTACACCAAAATTTCACAAAGCACCAACTTTCTTGTGTAACCAAATACCACCTGTACTCCAATAACTTATAGAAAAAAAATTAAGCACTTGAGAATAATGTATATTCTGCTGTTGGTGGTGTAATGTTTTGTATAAATTGTTATGCCTACTGGGTTTATAGTATTTTTCAAGTCTTCTATTCCTTGTTAATTAGCTACATAGTTGTTTTATATATTACTGAAAGTAGGGTGTTGAAGTCTTGACTATTATTGAATTGTCTCTTTTAATTCTGTTAACTTTTGCTTCATATATTTTGAATCTATTGTACATATATTTATATTGTCATATTTCATATTGTTGTATTTATAATTGTTGTATATTCTTGAGAATATATAACACTGTTATATATTGATGAGTTCACCACTTTATTAAATATCTTTTTTCTCTAGTAGCAATTTTTGACTTACAGTCTGTTTCATATTACTTTAGATACTCCTGCTCTTTTTTGATTGCTGTTTATGTATTTTATATTTTACTTTTAGCCTAAATGTGTCTTTGAATCTAAAGTATGTCTCTTATTAATAGCGTGCATTTAGAATATTTTTTAAAATTGTTTCTTTCAGTCTCTGCCTTTAATTGGGATGTTTAATCCACT
The DNA here is from genome assembly GCF_048565385.1 of Saimiri boliviensis. Classification (NCBI taxonomy): domain Eukaryota; kingdom Metazoa; phylum Chordata; class Mammalia; order Primates; family Cebidae; genus Saimiri; species Saimiri boliviensis. Next base: position 199,698,352 of record NC_133449.1, read on the forward strand.
TATATTTAATATAACTAGTAAGGCATTTATATCTTATTTATATATGATATAAATAAGAATTTATATCTTCCATTTTTCCATTTTTTTCTATATGTCTTAGGTCTTTTTTATTCCTCTTTGTAATGCTGCCTCCTTTTGTATTACATAGGTGTTTTTCTAGTGCATCATTTTAACTTTTTAAGCGTTTATTTTTTCAATTGTTCACTTTTAAAATTATTTATTAAATTATTGATCTTTCTGACTCTTATTTTAGGTTCAAGGGCTACATGTGCACATTCATTTCATAGGTAATTGTGTGTTGCAATGGGGTTTGGCATAAAAATAATTCTGTCATCTGGGTAGTGAGCATAGTACCTAATAATTAGTTTTCAACACTCAGTCCCCTCCCTCCAAGTAATCCCCAGTATCTATTGTTTTCATCTTTATATCTATGTGTACTTAATGTTTAGTTCCTGCTTGTATGTGTGAGAACATGTGGGGTTTATTTTTGTTCCTGTGTTAATTCACTTAGAATGATGGCCTCCAGCAGCATCCATGTTGCTGCAGAAGCCATGATTTTGCTTCTTTTTATAGTTGCATAGTATTCGGTGCTGCATATGTACCACACTTTCTTTATTGAATCCATCATTGATGAACATTTAGGTCAATTCCATGCCTTTGCTATTGTGAATAATGCTGTAATGAACATATGATGCATGTGTCTTTTTGGTAGAACAATATCAATTTTCCTTTGGGTATATACCCAGTAATGGAATTGCTGGGTCAAATGGGAGTTCTGTTTTACATTCTGTAAGAAATCTTCAAACTTCTTTCCGAGATGGTTGAACAAATTTACATTCCCACCAACAGTGTATATAAGCATTCCTTTTACTCTGTAACTTTGTCAACATCTATTATAACTTTTCAATAATGGCCGTTCAAAGTTATGTGAGATGTTATTTCACTTTACATTTTACCATTTTCACGTTTTTTGTTTTGTTTTGTTTTGTTTTAGCAGCTGCTCTGGGGGTTACAATTTATATTCTAACTTATAAAAATTTAGTTCTTATTAATACGAACTTAATCTCAACAGTGCACAAAATCTTTGCTCTTTACTACCTCTGTTTCTTCCCACTTTTTTGTGCTGTTATTATCATGTAAATTTCATCTTTATACATGATATGCCCAGCAACATAGATATATAATTATTGCTTTATGCAGGGCTTTTAAAATCAGATAGAGGAAAAAAGGTATTATCAACAAAAATACATTTATACTTTCTTTTATATTATGCAGTACTGTACAGCCTTTATCAGTGTATTTTATTTCTTCAGGTTGATTCAAATTAGTGTCTGCTCATTCTCAGCCTGCAGGACTCTTTTTAGTATTTCTTGTAGGAAAGTGTACCATGGGAAAATTCTCTGCATTTTTGTCTATTTCTCTTTAGCATTTGAAGAATAGTCTTTTCTGGATATAGAATTCTTGGTTGATACTCTTTCTGTTTTAGCACTTTAAATATATAATCCCATTACCTACTTATTTTGTTGTTTTTTCTAATGATTTAGCTAGATGCTTCTTTTATTTATTTTTACTCCTTCATGTTTATAGATTTATTTGTAGCAATCTACTTCTAAAATGTATGCTAAATTCATTTGCTTCCCTCTGCTTTTGATTATGTAAGCTCATTATTAATTTTAAAAAAATTATTTTTTGAGATGGAGTTTTGCTTCTGTTGCCCAGGCTGGCGACAATCTCGTGCAATAGCTTGATCTCAGCTCACTGCAACCTCTGCCTCCCAGGTTCAAGCGATTCTACTGCATCAGCATCATGAGTAGCTGGGATTACAGGCACCTGCCACCACCCTCAACTAATTTTTGTATTTTTAGTAGAGACAGGGTTTCACCATGTTGCCCAGGCTGATCTTGAACTGCTGACCTCAGGTAATCTGCCCATCTCAGCCTCCCACATTGCTGGGTTTACAGGCATGAGCTACCATGCCTAGCCTAATAAATTTTTTTTAATGTTTCAATAAACGTTCTTTCTGGATGGTATTAAGGTTACTTTATATTTCTGGAAACTGGTGTCTCTAATTGGAACCTTATTATAGAGGTCTGTTCTTGTTGTGTAGATATGATATCCTGTCTTAGTTGTCTATTCTATTAATTATACTTTCTAGGGTGTAAGATTTTCTTTTGAACTTCAGTTCTTTGCCTCAAATATTATGATTCTTGGTTTAATGTTTATTTTTGCATTAAAATTTTTCTTTGAGTTTGTCTAGAATATTTGATCTGTGTAATAAATCTTGCTTCTTATTATGTAGGGATAAGAATGAGAAATAATTACTAGCTAGTACACACCAAGAGCTGATCATCTCTTTTTGAGACACCATTCTTATTTACTTTCACCAGAATCCTGGGACACAACCTCAGTTTTCAAGCCTATGTTATTATACTTACTGTTTCCACAGTTTAGCAGTATTTGGTGGAGTAGGGAATGACAGAAGAACCTGGATGTAGAAGACCAAGGCATCACCCAGATATTTTCTTCACAGTCTACTCTTGGCTCGAATACTAGCTCTAAGTGCTTTCCTGTGTTCTGAAGTAGTATGCTTTTGTAATTTGAAATTGTAGTTTGCTCCTTTAACCTGCCAATATCTATTTTTCAGAGTCAAAATGTTGTACAGGATGAGCATTTAATGACACTGCCTCCTGTTTTTCTCTCGTTTCTTGATATTAGGTATTTGTTGTTTGTGTGTGTGTGTATGTGTGTGTTTGTGTGTGTGGAAGGGAGAGGTAGCTATTTTCAGGGATTTGCTAATAAAAGGAGGAGGAGAGAGAGCATTGATTTCTATCATCGTAACCCAGTGGCCAGTGTATTCATTTTAAATATAAGATCTATTGCTCAACGACAATTTTTTTTGTAAAGATATTTAGCTCTTCAACAACATATCTAGGAACAGAAATTTGATTTTCTGACTTCTGTTGCTTTCCCTTTTGTCATATTTGTCTTTTTAATGAATTAATAATCTGAAAAGTCATTTTATCACCTGTATCTGTGTAACACTGTACAACTTACAAGTAAAATTTTAACATCATAATGAATTTTTACAGAAAGTAACATATACTTTAAACCTATAAAAATTAAGGAATATATTATATTCTGCATAGAAATACCAGGTCTAAGATTGACTGTCAGCATCACTTCAGTTGATTCTCACATGGCACATTTAAAAATATGTCTTTATCAAATAATTATGAGTTCTTTATGAGTATTTAAAATAGCAAATAGCAACTAACCAAGCCTATTAACTAGATACAGAAAACAAAATTGTATACATTAATCATATAATTTATAGTATAAAATGATTATAAGTCAATGAAGCAGTTATTTGCATTTAAAGTAGGCTGTTTATTATGTGCTACTACTGACCACTCCTTAGTGTACATGCTGTCAGGAAATCGGTTAATATTGTATAAATACAAATACAAATGGAATATTTATTTTGACTGATACTTTTTTGAATGACATCAGAAATAGCTGATTTTATGCCATCACCCTCCACACATCTCATTCCTGTAGTATAAAATAGCATCATCTTTGAAGTCCGTCTGCCATTTTTGCATCCTGCATACCATACTATAGAGAACCAGTTCAATCACACAGTTGCTATCAGCATCAAAAGGAATGAATGAGAAACCATTTCCCTTGCAAGAAGTATACTATAGACCTTAGGAAAAAATAGAAATCTAGCAGAATCTTTTCTCAAGCAATCATTTTAAAAATAAATAACCAAAACCAAACAAAATCCAAATCTTTTACCTCGGTATGGTCAGTAACTTAATATGAACACTCTAATTGTTTATCATTTTCATTATCTCTCATTAACTTCTTTAGAAAAGAAACATCTCTAACTTCTTCATGTTAGTGAGGTGAGTTTTGTATATAACTACAAAACTGACATTTGTATATAAATAAAGGATAAATGAAAATATACCATTTAACTATTTTAGTAAAAGATGAATATAAAAAATAAAATGCTGATTTTTAATCTCTGAAGATCATTTTTTGCATGGAGAATATAGAAGTTTCTTTTTCTCCCACTGCTATTTATTTAAGTAACACTGAAGTAGACTGCTATGCTTATTTAACATTAACTTTCCCTTTTTATTCCTATAGCATATAAGCTTTAAATGTCACTAAGAATTAAAAGAAAAAGGATGCAGAAATAATGAGTAGTTATTTCAAAGATGAATACTTAAATACCATTAACTGAACAGATTTACATGAGGAAAAAAATAAAATTATGTATTTTTCTCTTTGCTGAATAAAAAGTCATATGTTAAAAAATGGTTGTATTTCAATAATTGTATAATACACACCCAAAATATGTGGGTGTGAATTTAAGTGAGTCCATTACAGAAATGTATTGGATATGGAGATACATCAATTGACTACATATAGAATAGAACTTGTATTCAGTAGTGTCTCATCAGACACTGACAACAGGTGTATTTTGAAAATTATGTATTTAACAAATAACTACCACAAAACAGAGACTGTTAAGTAAAAATGAGTGAACAACTAAAAAAACCCAAACCTCCCTCACCAAAAAAAAAACCCAACTGACAGTAAAATAAGTAAGTTATGGTAAAGTCATTAATAAAATGAGAATGATCAGACTATAATTACATGCAAAATAATGTTAAGATAAAGAATCAAGATAAAAATGACATAGTTTATAATACAATTGGTATAATGTTAAAAAAATCACAAGTAATCTCTAGTGTTATAAGGCAGGATAGAGGTTATATTTGAGAGAAGGTATTAGTGACTGGAAAGAGGGACATGAAGTTCTTTCTGTTATTTTGGTAATGTTTTTTATTTCCTTGTCTGGTTGTTGTTTAATAGAATTCACTCACTTTGTGATATTTCATCAAGTTGTGCATGTATATTTTATGACCTATATATTTATCTTATAATTCAGTTGAGCCTACATGGAGAAAAATATCTAGGGCAAATGATTAAAATAAAATTTTTTCTGCCTTTTCATATGTTCATATGTTTGGCAGGGACAAGTAGGCAGAAAGAAATATCAATTAATACCTCAGCCCTTAAAAAGATCACTTGCTATGAGTCATGAGTTGTGCTTGAATATTTTAGGGGGAAAAGGAAGTCACAAAACTATATATAGACTACCTGTGGTATATTAGAAGCAGCCAACAACTTTTTCAGGAATTTCTAGTTCTACCACAGTAATGTAGATCTAACCATAGACTCAATAACACTCTAATTAAGTCTCGACCAAGGATATCAATCCATGGCTTTTCACTACCTTATTGTAACCCACAAAGAAAGACCAAAAAAAAATAAAATCAATTTCTCCATCTGCTCTTAATCAAAACACTTCTACTTCTCTCATAACAATGCATAGACAAAACACTGCTTAGCATTTCATTAGCTAGCTGAAATGCAATTACAGCAGTGGTCTAACACAAACAAGGCAACATTGGCACCTTAAAAGCTCAGTAAACTCAAAACATTGCCTTATGATATTAACATCTTGAAAATTGTGTTAATTCCCTTTGCTGTACATACAGAATTTCAACATCAGTGCCCATAAATGAATTTTCATAGTTTCTTATTCTATCTTCCATTTCACATTTAACACTCTGAAACTTATTTTGAATAATTTACCCTGTGTCTGTGTCTATATATACTCATGCAAAATGTGTTGGAAAACTGAAGTCATTTTCTGGATAATCCAAGCCAAAAAATGGCCTCAGTTGCTCAGACATTTCAAATGAAGTTGTGTTTCCCTTAGTTTGAGTTATAGGCACAATTATTGCAATTCTCCATTTTACATGCATAGGCAAATCTTCAGTATTTAGAGTGTGGAAAATTGCTGAGGACAGTGATTTCAAAAGGAAAGGAAGAAATCTATTTTAAAGTAGAGTAAGAATTTAAATTTATGGTTATTATTTGGCTTAAAGTTTAAAAACTTTATTTTTTAAATATTTCATTAACATTTTAATGATCAGATTGATTTCCATAGTATATAACTTAAAGTGAGAACCATATAGCAGCAAAAGTGGGTCGATGTTGATGATTAATGCAGGAAAAATTCATAGCGTGGGATACAGACAGCTTTGCTGTGAATACATAAGAATAAAGCAATGCTTGCCAAGAGATTCTTATGGCTGAGACATGTCACATGATAATGCTATTCAGAATGTAAAAATGAATGCCTTTCCACTATAATAACACCTATTCTAATCCTCTGATTCTAAACTGAACATAAATATAAAGGATATTAAGAATATATTTGAGATGTCAGTGAAATAAAATGTTGTTACAGGATAATGGTCTCTTGCTGCTTCATAAAATACCAAGCCAAAGGCAAGACTTACATTTTCAGAGTAGAAGACATTAATCCCATGACAGTGTTTTACTGCAGTGATTGTATTTCTGTTATACAAAATGAATATGTAGATGTAATCAATTCATTTGATGGATGTTGATGTAGTAAGTTGACAGTGGTTTATCATCATTATGAAATTGTGAGTTTTTTTGGTAAGCAGTTTATCAAAGAAAATATAGATATTTCAGGAAACCAAACTTGGAGGTTTGGGGGAATAAATGTTTTTGGCTAGATGGAGGCTTAAGAGAGTAATAGGTAATGTAACAATGAAGGGACAGTGTGATTGATGTATATATAGAGGTTTTTGTAATATTCTTGTTAATATACTTTCATATTTCAACTTGCTGACAAAACATAATTAAATATAATTATTTGACTAAAAAACCACAACCATACAAAGTAAGCAGAACTGCTTCTCAGAATGCTCTACTAACGCATTTACAAAACTAGCTTTGTTACTTTGAATAATTGGTGAATAGTAGTTGATATCACTAAACTAGGGCATCATTTCCCCTTTCTAGGTACTACCATAATATGAAAAAATCTCTGGTTAAAGATAATATGGCACTTCTTATGGAATTTCAACCATTTAAGGCTAACCAAGCATTTTTCTCAATGGGAAATGGGAACCATTGCTTTCTCTCTTCTGTAGAAAATACATTAATGCCAAAATAGTGGGATGTCTTCATTTGAATATGTTTAGAATATTGTGTTTCATTTAGAAACGTCAGTTCTTTGACATGTGAAACAGGCCTCAGGTTTGTTTTGAAAAACCTTCTCTAATTCTTAAAATAGACCCTAGTCATACAGTTCATTTATTCCCAAAAGGAGATCTGATTTCACATACCCTTTCTGTCCCATTTGCTGGCTGTCTTAATATAAGTGAATTTCATATTTCCAAACACCTTCTACATTATCATCTTCTGTCTGTTGGTGTTATAAGGGCCAAGAAATCTGAAAATTATAAGTTTAATCTTCTTCAAAATACAAGAAACGAGGTAACTACTAAAGGTATAATTTTTCACAGAAATGCAAATCAAGCACATGCATTCCTCCCACCACTCATAAACATTTAAATGTCCAAAAGTGCCATAATAATTACATCTGGGAAATGCTAGCAGACTTGAGATACTGTTCGTCATTAGGTTGTTCATTACCATGATTATTCATAGGCAATCCACTGTCAATTCTTTGTATGAAAAGAAGATCTAGAATCATTACAGCATTTTTTTTCTATATTAATCACAAATCCATTTTTATGGAATTCTATGAGCTCTATATTTCAGGATCACATACTTTATTTTGCTAGGGCTGCCATAACAAAACACTAGTTTCGGATATTGAACCAAGAAAAATTTATTTCCTCATGGTTCCAGAGGCTAGAAGTTCACGATAAAGGGGTTGGCAGGTTTGCTTTCCTCTGGGGTCCTTTTCTTTGACTTGTTTCTGATTGTATCCTTCACAGGCCCTTTTCTCTTTGCACTCACACACCTGTTGTATTTTTTGTCAAAATTACCTTTTCTTGTAAGGACACCAGTCAAGTTGGATAACACCCCATCCATATGACTTCATTTAACATTGATTACCTTTAAAAAGCCCCATCTCCAAGTAGAGTCACAGCGTAAGATACTGTGAATTAGAACTACAGCATATTAATTATGGGGGAACAAAAATCAGCCCATAACACATACTAGTAATATTTCCTTTTGATTATGATAATATACATTTAAAAAGCTAAAGAATTCAGTGGTGAAATGGGTTGCCCAACAATACCTACAGAGTTAGTAATTAAGCCATATTAATATATGATCTTTATCAAAGACTAACAAAAATGATTCCGTGTTGAAAGGGTTCTGTCACAGTTTTATTCTTTTGTCTCATTACAGAGGCAAAATCTAAGTACTCTACCTGATGTCTGTGAACTATGAAATTTTCCACTTTGCTTGGAAATTGATTTTTCCAGCCCAGTGTGAACCTCAAGGATTGTTTCCTCTACTCTTTTTTTTTTGCGGTTCTTTCCCCAGCCCCTGGTAGTGTCCTCATTTGCATGTGTTGCAATTGATGAGTACTCAGCTGAGTGGGTAACACTGGGTATCTCCAGAGTTCTTTCTCTGGGAAGCTTTTACCTCTCTACCACCTTGCAAACAAACTGTAGCCACTTTGGCCTCCTTGTACTTCTAGCTCTATCCCTTCACTTCAGGGAATTTGCTGTGCTCCATCTGGATTCTCCCTCCTAGCTTTAGAGATTGGTGGTTTTCCCTGGCTAGTAAGCTGAGACAATTGGACCTCATATGTTTGCCATCTTTGGGGATTTTTACCCTTCACTATTTGATGTCCAATGTGTTGAGAACTGTTTTTTTGTAAATAATACACACACACAGACACACACACACACACACACACACACACACACACATATATAGAAGTATAAATAGAAATCTGTTATTCTCTCTTGACTAAAAGCTGACATTCATATTTAAAAGTATAATCAGGGATGAAATTTTATAAATGGCGTTCCATAGGCATCAAAAGTTTTCCTCCTGATAGACACCCAGTGCATCTAGCCTTACTTACTTTGACCAAAAATACCACCTTTCCTTTTTAGAAAAAATACAGGCTTTTCTCATAGCACTGCAGGATCACTTTTGTCTTAAATCAAGAATTGTTATAACTGTATATGGCTGGGTCTGTTACTGGACTCTCCATTTTGAACTGGATGTCCCATGGAACTGGACGTTTCAATGGTCTACTTCCTTACACTAATATCATTTTAATTTATGTGACTGTATCATGAATTATAATTAAATACTTGGTCTTTTACTTCAAGATTGTTTTAGGGCTCTTCAGAACTTTTGAATTTTTACACAAATATTAGCTCCAATATTTCAATGTTGAATCTAGAAACTAGGAGAAATACTGTATTGAAAAATTATTTTAATACTGTCTTAAAAATACTGTATCTTTTGGTCTATGATCATAGTATGGTCCTCAATTTACTGAAGTATTCTTTTTATTTTTGTCAATATTCAGTATAGAAATCATAATTTTTCATTAGCATTAATTATAATTTTTTGACGTTTTTCAAATGACATCCTTAAAATTTTTATTTGCTATTTATTTCTTGCTAATATAAAGAAATGACAATGATTTTGTATATTAACTGTGTCTATAGCAACTTATCAAATATATATATTAAGGCTAATTATTTATAAGTGGATATCTTTGTTTTCTAAGCATAAAAGTCACTGAGGATAACACTTTAAAAAATCCATTATGTATGGAATTTTATGTCCTTGCTTTTCTTCATTGCACTAGCTAGAACTTCTAATTTATAGTTAAATGGAAGTGATCATAGTGTGCGTTTCTTGAATCATTCTCAGCATGGATTAAGGTCTGAGTAAATCACCATTAAAGTGATATTAGCTGTAGGATTTAAAAAATCTTTACTAGATTAAGAAGTAATTTCTAGCCATAATTTGCTAATATTTTAAAAGTTTTATTGTATTTATTGTATTTTAATTGACACATTGTACATATGTATGGGGTACCATGTGATGTCTAATATAAGTACACATTGTGTAATGATCAAATCAGGGTAATTAGCAAATCAGTTATCTCAAACACCATTTCTTTGTGGTAAGAACATTCAGAATTCTTAGAGCTGTTTTGAAATATACAGTATATTTTTGCTAACTCTAGTCACTATATTGCGCCAATAGAACACCAGAATTTAATTATTTTATCTAGCTGTAACTTGGTACCTATTGACCAACCTCTCTCCATTTCCATATACCCCCACCCTACCTCATACCCAGCCTATGAAAATAACCACTTCTGATTTCACATGAGAGTGAGTTATTTTATGGTATTTGTTTTTTGGTGCCTGGCTTATTTCACTTAATGTCCTCTAGGTTTATCTATGTTATTGCAAATCATAGAATTTCCTCTTTTTTTAAGGTTGACTAGATTCCACTTTCTATATACACTATATTTTCTTTATTCATTTTTCCACTGATGGACACTTATATTGATTCTGTATCTCAGCTATTGTGAATGGTGCTGCAATAAACATGACAGTGCAGATATCTGTTTGACATACTGATTTCATTTCCTTTGAATATATACCCAGTAGTAGGATTGCTGGATCATGTGATACTTTTATTTTTTTTTTAATTTTTAAGTTTTTAATTTTTGTGAGTACATAGTAGGTGTATACATTTATTATTTTCAATAGTTTTTTTTTTTTTTTTTTTTTTTTGAGACGGAGTTTCGCTCTTGTTACCCAGGCTGGAGTGCAATGGCGCGATCTCAGCTCACTGCAACCTCCACCTCCTGGGTTCAGGCAATTCTCCTGCCTCAGCCTCCTGAGTAGCTGGGATTACAGGCACGCGCCACCATGCCCAGCTAATTTTTTGTATTTTTAGTAGAGACTGGGTTTCACTATGTTGACCAGGATGGTCTCGATCTCTTGACCTCGTGATCCACCCGCCTCGGCCTCCCAAAGTGCTGGGATTACAGGCTTGAGCCACCACGCCCGACCTATTTTCAATAGTTTTAAAAACCTCCATAATACTTAACATAATGACTGTATTTATATTCCCACGAACAGTGCATAAGGGTTCTCTTTTCTTCATATCCTTGCCAACACTTACCTTTTGATTTTTAGATAATGGCGATTCCAACTGGAGGGCAGTGATATCTCACTGTGGTTTTGATTTGCATTTTCCTGATGATCAGTGATGTTGAGCATTTTTATATAACTTTGGCCATTTGTATGTCTTCTTTTGAAAAATATCCATTCACTTATTTTGCCCATTTTTAATCCACTTTTTTGTTATTGAGTTGTTTCAGTTTCTTATATGTTGTGGTTCTTAACCTCTTGTCAGAAGCATAGTTTGCAAAAATTTTCTCCCATTCAACAGGTTGTCTCTTCCCGCTATTGGTTGTTTTCTTTGCTGTGTAAAATTTCTTAGTTTGATATAATCTTATGTGTCCTTTTTTTTTTTTTTTTTTTTTTTTTGCTTTTGTTGCCTGTGCTTTTTAGGTTTTATCCAAAAAAATCTTTGCCCAGACCAATGTTATGTAGCATTTACCCTATGTTTTATTCTATTTTTGTTTATAGTTTTAGGGTCTTACATTTATGTCTGTAATGCATTTTGAATTGATACTTTACATATGAGAAACAAGGCTTTCAGAGAGAAATACTTTCACCTGAAAATGGGTCTTAATGTCCTATTAGGAAGGGTATGGTCACTCTGGTTCTGAGTTGCAAACAACATCAGCAATAACTGGGTGCCTCAGTGGCCTATGCTGTAGGAAGTTGTAGGAGTGGTGGCAGCAGCACAAGTCATTAGGGCCCTCAGTGGCAAGAGTTTATATGGTTTCCCCCCACCCCCCACAGTGAGGACACTTAGCTAAGGAAATGTCCCTTGGTGCTGTGTCTGACTTATAAGCAGCTGCAGCATGCTGGGTTCTAGGGCACAGATGTTTACCATGGCTTTGAAGCAGGCGTTCTGGATCAGTGTCCTGTGAACCTTTTGTGGCACCTGGGCCTTTATGTACAAGGTCATTCTCTGTGGTTGGGTAGAATGTGGATTCCTCACAGAACCGTGGTCTGTGACTACGCAGCATCTTCTAGCAGCTTGGGCCCAGGGAACAAGGTTGTAGCTATAACTCTGACCCTTGGGGCAGGGTGTAATACAGGCCTGTTCCTGGGGAAGAGAAGATTTTCTAGATGATTGGGTCCAGGGAGAGAGTACAGCTGCATTGCATGAACCAGAACCAATAGATTTCATTAGAAACTCAGGTTTCGGGATGAGGCATTGTGTAGTGGTGACTCTGGTCCCTGGGATAGTGGGACTGACTTCATAGTATCCCAAACTTTATGAAGCCACATGCAGCAGCAGTAAGCACCCCATCATGGTAGAGTGTGGCTGTTGCTGGGGTTCTGGAGGGCAGGCAGCAGCACAGGAATGACTCTACTCTTTGGGAAAGAAAATGTCCAGCAGCTCAAATTTTAGGAGGCTATTCCAACATCAGAGAAGCAGGGTATTAGAGTTTTATGGACTGTAAGGCAGCTGTTTCAGCTCAGACACTACAATTTTTCCCTGGGACATGGAATACTATATCAACACAATCGTGATATTCATGGCTGCTCAGCTTAGTCAAGGCACGGATTCCCTGGAAGGCATTGTGTCATGTCAGCTCAGGCTGAGGGGAGTGACTGCTCTGGGTGGCCAAGGCACTGCTTCCCCTGGATACAGAGCATCACCTCAGTGCTGACTCAGGGGGACAGGGTGCAGCAGTAACTAGGAGGGATATATCAATCGGCTCCACCAAAGCACCATTTCCCTAGGACGGACTGCACAGCTTTAGCTCAGGTCCCATGGTGCAGGGTGCAGCAGGGGCTGGGAGGGGTAGGTGGAGTGGCTTTGCCAAGGCATTATTTCCCCAGGAAGAATGTGTAACTTCAACTTGGTCCCTGCTTGGTCTCTGACTGGGATGGGTAGGTGGAATGGCTTCAGAGGTGCTTGACCCCATGGGGTAGGGTATAACAGCAGTTCACAGCTCAGCTCAGGGATACTGGACCACCAAACAGGGATGATTTAGTTGCTGCTAAGCCTCAGGGCGATGGGGCACAGTATCAGCTGTTTCTATGGAAGAAGCACCAATGTGTGGATTCCAGACACCTCCGTTCACTGGACTTACTTCTCTTGAGGATTGCAAAAGACCCCAGGGGTGAGATAAGTATCCAAAATGTTGATGAGGGCTGCTGGGATCCTATTGCTTCCTTTTCCCCACAGAAGTTCCTCTTGGTTTCAAGCTGATTCTGGTTGAGGGATGAATTGGTGAAGGTCAGGTGTTTCCCTTGGTTCTCTGTTTCCATCTTAAGTTTTTGTGCTAGACTGGCTTCTGCTAGTACTTTGACATACTCCAGTACTCTCCTTTAGTTATTTTTATCAAAATACAGTTGCTAACTTTGTGGTAGTTACAGCTAAGGGCTTCTAGACAGCCATCTTGCTGACATTACTCCCAAGACTTTTTTAATATTATCAAATATTATTAAAGGATCTTGGATTTGATCAAATGTGTTCATGCATCTGTTAAGACGATTATATGATTCTCTTAAACTGGTAAATTTTTCATCATGAATTAACCTTGTATTCCTGGGATTATACTTATATAATCATGACATATTGTGGTTTTTATGTCATTGAGATAGATTTTCCAGTGTTTCATTAAACATTATCACATCTCTGTTTATAAGAAATTTAATTAATGATTAGCCTTTCTTTTTACATTGATATTTAAAGCTATAAATTTATTTAAGGCAAGTTTTTATTTAGGGCTATAAATGTCCCTCTAAACCTTAGTTCATCCCATTTTATAATACTATATCTACACTTTCAGTTTAAAATAGTTTCAAAGTTTTCTTGTAATGTTTTTAACCATTTAATCAAGGTCTGCTAGTAATAAAATCTTTATGCTTTTTAATGTAAAAAAACATTATTTTATGCTCTTAAGGAAATATATTTTTACTGGGGAAAGAATTCTGGATGGGTGATTATTGTCTTTCAGAACTTAATGGTGTTATTTTATTGTCTTCTGGGTTTCAATATTTCTATTGAGAAATTAGCTATAATACTTCCTTTTTTTCTTTTAATGTATTTTTTTTCTTCCAATAAAGATCCCATGTTGTGGGTTGAATTGTGTTCCCCTAAAATTATGCTGAAGTGGAGTGGGCCCCTAGTCCAGTATGACTGGTATCCTCATAAAAAGGGGGGATTTGGACACAAAAGTGCACATAGGGAGAACGTCATGTAAAGATAAATGCATATATCAGGTTGATGCAGCCAAAGCCAAAGAATATAAAACATTGCCAAAACAAACAAACAAAAGAACCCTGCTAGACTAGAATCTTGGAATGAAGCATGGTATGTATTTCTCTTGTACGGCTCAAAGAAGAAGCCATATGGACACCTTGATCATGGAATTTTAGCTTCCAGAACTGTGTGACAATATATTTCTATTGTTGAATCCACCCAATTTGTGGTACCTTTGAATGGCAGTCCTAGCAAACTAATATAAATATTATTTGAAGATTTTTATCTTTCACCTTCAGTAGTTTTAATATGATGTATATAGGCATAAGTTTTATGTATTTTTCCTATCTTTTGTTTGCAAAACTTTTGGAAATATTTCATGCAAACCTGGAAATGATGGTTTTCATAGTTTTGAAGCTACTCTGCAAATGCAGTTTTTATTCTTAGTGGCTTTCTGTTAGTGTATTAGCTGCCCAATCACATAAGCTTTAGAATTTGACAATACCTTAAAAAAACAAACTGGCTGAATTTTGAAACTCAACCATTATTCAGTTTTATCTCATCAGTGTTAGAAGTACACCATATTCTCTCCTAATTTCTGTTTTTCACCAGTAGGTTTCTACCCAGGCAAAGCCTAGATTTTTAGTCATACATTCTGCATGCAGAATTGACAAATTAAATGGAGAACGGTATTCTAGGGGATGGTTAGCCTACCTCTCACTGGTTTTCTTCCCTTGAAAACCTTTTTTATTCAGTCTTCATGATTTTAGCATCACAATGTCTGTAGCCAGATGAATTATGTAAGCTTATTTTTCCAACATTATTGGTAGAAGTATTGGTCTGCCATATGTCTTCCTTAAAAGGTTTTTTTTTCCCTAATTTTAACCATAATATATATATTTTATAAAATATTGAGTAAAAGAAATGCCATCAATTATCCCTTTTCTATCAACTGGATCCAGCTGGTGGGACATGCAGGTAGACACAGCTCTCCCGGTAATGATAATCATTTTAATATTTTAGTGTGGTACTTCCAGTTCTATTTTTTGGAGGTGCCTTATCCAGTGCGCACACACACACACACACACACACACACACAAACACAAACACACACACATAAATACTGTAGTTCAGACAACATTAAGATACTATATTTGTCCTATGAGCCTTAAAATCTGGAAATAAATGTACTTTAATGGATATGGGGACAGATTATAAATACTAGAAAAATCCTATTCAATCAAGTTACTTAACTCTATTGAGTAAATAAACTCATGGGAAAAATGTTTACAATTAGGAGACCACTAGGTAGAGGAAGTATAGTAAAGCATGTACTGGAACCAACTCCCATATACCTAATTCTCTGATCTTTTGTCAAATATACCAATTTTTAAAAAAATAATTAATTTTCTCCATCAAATTGGCTATAGAGAGAGATTATGCTTTTAAATTAATTCTTTGTAAATCATTATCTTTGCATTCTGTTCTTGTGTATCTTTTTTTAAAACTTTGCTTTATGTGAATCTACATTAGAAAATAATCTACTTTTTCTGGGGTGATACAACTTTCTTTTGTCTTAACAGTACCTAAGGTAATATAATTTGGAGAATTTTTCAAAGTTGTGATTAGCTTTTCTTAAACAATGCAATCTCTCCATAAATGCTTTTCTATCCAAACAGCTATATTCAATTAGTAGATTTCTTTTTAATTTACATACTTGATATTATTTTGTATATACATTTTTGTATGCTATTTTCAGTTACTCAAGAAGATCATTTTTTCCCAACTCGTTAAATGTATCTAGAATGAATGTATTATGAGAGCGGAGATTTTCTGTCTTGTTTCTTGCCATATTCCTTTACTAAAGCAGAAAGAAGCTCATGTGTGGTAGATACCCAATAAATATTGGAGGACTAAATTAATAAACGAACTCTTATTTTTCTAACCAATTGGGAGTGTTAAGTATCATATTCCATGGAGGAGTCATAACTCATTTAACCAATTATTATTGGTCATTAGTGTAACCCCGCTTTTTTACTTTTATCAACAATGCAGTGATAAATGATTTTGTTGATACATCATTGGACACATCTTATTTATTTAGTTCAAATTTCTAGATTAGTTATGTATACATGTTTTTTGTGACTGTCAAATTTCTAAAGCAAACTTTAAATGTCTACTTATATACCAAAATATTGACTCCAGATAGACAATGAAAAGTAAAATTTTTATCAAAGGAACATATACACAAAGAGGAAAAGAAAATAATGCTGTGGTACTTTCAGACCCACGTACTGAAACGTGACCCAAGTGAAATATTATGCAACCTGAGTTCAGGGCTGGTAAAGTGACTGGGCTCTAGGCTACCCTTTTATGGACTCTGCCTTGTCATAAGATGTTAACCACCAATCAGATGAAACTGATGGAATGGCTTAAGAAATTGAATGTGACAACTTTGTCAGGGTAAAGGTCCCATGACAAATAGAAAACTGGACATAGCCTCAGCTCTGGAGAACTTCCAGTTCAATACCTCAGAGATATAATGTTTTGCCAAGTCAGCTTTCTAAACAGGCTAATCTTCTCGACCTGGTTTTCCCTGTGTTTTTCTGTCAGCATATTCATTGAGAGTGTGCAAATGCACTAACAGATCTCTTGGTAGTGCTATCCTTGGTCTTATTTGCTAGATCATCTCAGTTTTCTTTGGGAAAAGTGTCTGTTTATAAGGATGTACTGCCTTAAGGAAGCCAATCCTCAGCTTTCGCTGGTTTCCTGTGTAAGCATTACCAGGATGGGCATTAGTATGCCCCACTTTTTATTTACTGTCTCAAGGTCCTTAGAAATGTATGCAATTTAATGAACTATAGCATGAAATTTTAGAGTAGGTTCACAGAGAGAGAGATCATACATTTCATGATTTCATGGTATATATGAGTTTAACTCCCACGTCTTTCCAAATGCTATATGGTGATTCATATTATCCTAGTTATCTCTTTTGCTCAAAATGTTATGCTCTTCATTTATTTGTTATATGGAATGACTTTTCCCATTAACTTAGTGTGTGTCAAATTTCCCTTGTTTTATAAAGATGACATTTTAAAATCCTCTGACTGATGCTTTGTGTTACACCTGAATAAATTTGAGCTTAAAAGTCACACCATATGCTAGAAAGGCTGGACTCCTAGGTATCCGTTTACATTTATGGCATTCTTCCAATTGCAACCAGCTACCAATTAGTGGCATTTTGAGCAAAGTGGAAGCATTTATAAGTCTAGATTACAGACTTAGTCTGGCCCATGATGGCTATTCCAGTTTTGAAGCTTTTTCCCCTGTTGTCTTCCCCAGTGTCTTCATTCATTGACTCAAACAATGAATAGTAAGATGCTATTGTATAGTAGAAACAACATTACAAGACTCGATATTTTGTAGCTTTTGTTCATTTTTCACTCAATAAATATGTATTAAGTCTCTACGTTTTTTTCAGCCACTGTGTTCTGCTGATAAAAAGCAGACACATTCCCTCATCTTACAGCTCTTGAATGGAGACAACAAATAACTCTAACTTCAGTGTGTGAAAACAGCTATAAAGAAGTTCAAGTAATGATATAAAATTAGATTATAGCTTCTTTATATAGGATGGTCAGGAATGGTCTCAGAAAAGGTGGTATTTGAGCTAAGACCCACCTGATAAAATGAGACAGCAATGTGAATACATGGAAGCTGAGTATTTCAAAGAGCAAGCACTAAGGCCTCCAGGTGAAAAGTATTCTGCTTGGCCTTTGTAATGGGTAGACGTCAGGCCAGTGTGACTGGAGAACACAGAGGCAAGATGAGATACAGTGAACCAGGTGGGAGGTTTTATGTAGGGCAGGTGAGATGCAATAGAGGGTATGGAGTAGGGCAGGAGAAGTGGAGTTAGTGAAGACTATTTTGAAGGTAGAACTTACCATATTTGCTAATAAGTTGGATATAGCAATAAGGTGGGCAAAAGAGGCCTTAGGAAGAAGACCTATCTGTTCAGACTCAGCAATAGGAGAATAGTACTGTTGAACTAAAATCGGAAGGAATGGTTTTGAATGAGAAAAGAAAAGGCAGAACTAAATGATTAAGAATAATAGGTTTAGTGTTTGAAGCATATAAAGTTTAGGATATCTAATGAACATATAAATATATGTAAACAAGCAATTCAAGAGATATTACAAGCTGGGTTCTAGACTACTGCAATAAAGAGAATATAACAGTAAAGTGAGTTACACAATTTTTTATTCCCAAGTGCATATAAAAGTTATATTTAAACTGTACTGTAGTCTATGAAGCATTCAATAACATTATATCTAAAAAATGCACATACCTTAATTCGAAAATATTTAATTGTTAAAAAATGCTAACAATCATCTGAGCTTTCAATGAGTCACGGTCTTTTTGCTGGTGGAGTGCCTTGCCTTGATGTTGTTGGCTGCTAACTGATCAGGGTTGTGGTTGTTGAAGATTTGGGTGGCTGTGGCAATTTCTTAAAATAAGACAACAATAAAGTCTGCCACAATGCAAGATTTCTCTGTAGCCTGAAATACTGTTAGATAGCATGTGACTCACGGTAGCATTTTTTTCAAAAATGGATTCAGTCTTCTCAAACCCTGCTAACAGCTTTATCAGCTAAGTTTATTTGATATTTAAATCATTTTTTGCATTTCAACCATGTTTATAGCCAACAATCCAACAGTGGATTCACCGGGAGTAGAATCCATCTCAAGAAACCATTTTCTTTGCTCATCCATGAGAAGTAACTCCTCATATGTTCAAATTTGATCATGAGTTTGCCACAGTTGTCACATCTTCAGACTCCACTTCTATTAATTCTGCTGTTTCCACCACAACTGTGGTTACTTTCTCCACTGTAATTGTGTTAGGGTTCTCTAGAGGGACAGGATAGATGTATATATAAAGAGGAGTTTATTAAGGAGTATTGACTCACACTATCACAAGGTGAAGTCCCACAATAGGCTGTCTTCAAGCTGAGGAGCAAGAAAGTCTAAGTCCCCAAACCTCAAAAGTAGGGAAGTGGACAGTGCAGTCTTCAGTCTGTGGTTGAAGGTCCAAGAGTCCCAGAGCTGAAGAACTTGCAGTTTGATGTTCATGGGCAGGAAGCATCCAGCACAGGAGAAAGATGGAGGCCAGAAGACTAAGTCAGTCTTGTCTTTTCATACTTCTCTGCCTGCTTTCATCCTTGCTGCACTGGCAACTGATTAGTTTGTGCCCACCCAGATAGAGGGGTGTCTGCCTTTTCCAGTCCACTGACTCAAATATTAATCTCCATTGGCAACACCCTCACAGACACATCCAGGAACAATACTTAGCATCCTTCAATCCAATCAAGTTGACACTCAATATTAACCATCATAGCAGTCTGAAACCCACCTCTCAAAGTTATCCATGAAGGTTGGAATCAACTTATTTCAACTCCTGTCAGTGTTGATGTCTTGACCTCCTCCCATCAATCGTGAGTGAATGTTCTTAATGACATCTAGAATGGTGAATCCTTTCCAGAAAGGTTTCAATTTATTTTGCTCATATCCATCATAGGAATCATGATCTTTGGGATCTACAGTCCTACAAAATGTATTTCTTAAATAATAAGACTGAAAGTCAAAACTACTTCTTGATCCATGGGCTCTGGAATGTTAACAGACATGAAACCAACATTGATCTCCTGTACATCTCCACCAGAGCTTTAGGATGACTAGGTACATTGTCGATGGGCAGTAACATTTTGAAATAAATCTTTTTTTTAGGAACAGTAGTTTCCAACAATGGGCTAAAATAATTCAGCAAACCATGCTGTAAGGAAATGTGCCGTCGTTTAGGCTTTGTTGATCTATATCTAGAGCCTAGGCAGAGTAGATTTAGCATAATTCTCAAGGATTTTAGAACTTTTGGAATGGTCAATGAGCTTGGCTTTAACTTACAGTCATCAGCTGCATTATCCCCTAACAAGACAGTCAGCCTGTCCTTTGAAACTTTGAAGCCTTGCCACAAAATTTTAATTTGTAAAAACTGCAGTATCTGTATGATTGAATAAAGCAAAGCACAAGAAAATGAGGTATGCCTGTAGTAGCGCGCGTGCGTGTGTGTGTGTGTGTGTGTGTGTGTGTGTGTGTGTGTGTATGTGGGTCTGTCTGTCTGAAGTGGGAAATTATAAAGACAGTATTTTTAAAGTGTTTCAAAGTTGATTTGAGCAAAAGTGATAATTTCTCTGCAATATTTTCTGAATAAATGTTTAGCATGTTAATGAAAATACTTTTGAGTTAACATTTTGCTTTGATACAATTTCAAACATAGGAAAAGTTGTGAGATTATGACAGAGTACCCATATACCCTTCTCCCAGATTCACAAATGTTTACATATTGCTTCATTTACTTTATCATTCATTTCCTGTCCATCTACACACGCATGCATGCGTGCACACATACACTCTCACCCATTTTTACTAAACTGTTTTTGGGTAAGTTTCAGACATTAAACTTATTTTTCCATAGGTTCTTAGGGTACAGGTGGTGTTTGGTTACATGAATAAATTATTTTATTTATTATACTTTAAGTTCTGGGGTACATGTGCAGAACGTACAGGTTTATTACATGGGTATAAATGTACCATGATGATATGCTGCACCCATCAACCGGTCATCTACATTAGGTATTTCTCCTAGTGTTATTCCTTCCCTAGCCCCTCAGCCATGGACAGGCCCCAGTGTATAGTGATCCCCTCCCTGTGTCCATGCATTCTCATTGTTCAACCCCCATCATACCTTTTCCCCTAAACACCTCAGTGTATTCCTCAGATCAATAACATTATTATATGTAAATATAGAACAATTACTAAAATCAGGAAATTAAAGTTGATATAATGGTATCTTATAATTCACAGTCATACTCAGTTGTTTCCAATTGTCTTCAAATTCTTTGATAGTTATTTTTCTTCCAGGTTCAGAATTTAGTCCAGTATCACACATTACATTTGATTGTCAAGTCTCCTTTGTCTCATTTGTTTGGAATTGTTTCTCAAACTTTCTTTGTGTTTCTTAATCTTAACATTTTTAAAAGACTACAGGTAATAGTTCGTAGAATAAAACTCAACTTGAATTTAATTTTTCCTCATGATTAATTTCAAGTTATGTATCATCAGCAAGAATAGCACAGAAGCAATATGTCCTTCTCAGTGTATCATATCAGGGATGATATTGGTTCATTCTTATATTGGTGGCTTAAATTTTCATCACCTGGTTAAGGGGTGTCTAATAGATTTCCCCACCATAAAGTTACTCTATATTCCCTTAGTAGTTAATTAATTTGTAGGAAAATATTTTGACACTATCTAAATAGCATGTTTCTAAATAGCCTATTTACCCACTGAGTATAATATCCACTGATATTTCTTGTCTGGTATTTCTTACATTACCATTATGGTTGCAAAATTGTTTTTTCTACCTCTATGACATTTATGATTTTGCATTGTCCTGAAAGAGCTTTTTAATTTTAAATTAATTTCAATTTCATTTTTTTTAATTTGGATAGCCCATAGCCATGCTCTTGTAATATTTTTAATTCACTAGTATATAAGGTAAAAAATAGGACTTATTCCTAAGATTAAGAAACCTTTGATTTTGTATTTTTAAGGTCAAACTCAGTGCCATATGTCTTTGAAGCTTTGTGAGCCTTTTGACATTGAGAGACACCAATCTGTTGATTGATCAAAGAATAAAACCAGTTCATATAAGAGTTGGTCCCCGTAGTCTAAAGATAGTTTTAACTTGCCTACTATCAGGGGACGAGTTGCTGCTGATACAGTTGAAAATAGTAGAAAGCTGATATTTCCCAGGTAAGAGCATAAAATGTAATCTCTAATATTTATATTTGCTAAAGGGATATATGTAAACAAAATAACAAATCTGGTAAAAAAAAAACGTGCATAGATCAGTCTCTGAAAATACCATCAAATGGTCTTATCTGCTGAAAGATGCCTGAAGGCCATACCCCCAAAATAATTTTTTGTTACCCTAATAGAGACATTAATTTTGATTTGATGTATGGCATAAAGCTGAAAGTAAGAAGAAAAAAAAAAGAACTCAATAGAATATAACTATAATGTTGGATAGTAGATGCAATTTCGCCCCAATTAGTTTGGCAAATATTTTCGTGGAGTCTTTTATATGCAAGAGCATCCAACCAGGCAAGCACAACAAATTCAAGATTTCATCCCCCATGGTAAAGTTGAGCATTTCAACTCCCCCAACTGTAGAAGGAATATAAAAATATTTTTTAAACTTAAAAATATATAGTCTTAAAAACTAAGAAAAGTGCATCCATATATCAAAATCATAAAATAAATGGAAATTAATGAAGGAATTTCAACTTGGTGGTTAAAAGCAGGTAGAGACTTACATGAGATCAGTTGCTATGAGAAGTATCAGGGAATAAATTCAGCCATATAAAGTGGGGGACTATAACTAGGCTCGCTGTCATAGTTTCAGACAGCACCCATCTCTCCTGCAGAGGGGCTTTAGCTACTAGATGGCTACTATTAATGCTGCCAGGGCCTATGGCTTATATCAAGCTGCATTCCTGGAAAATCAGAAGAACACAGATATAAACCCCTAAACTAGGAACTGAATTAAGTCCCCTGCTAGATTGTTCATTTGCAGTATCCTCATAGAAAGAAAGATAAGGGAGCTCCTCAAGGCCAACATATGATCTTGTTTTATACTAGAGCACAGAGACACCCTGAAAATAATGATTACAAACAAAGACAAAGAGAAAGCTGTGCAAAGGAAGAAGGAGGACAAATGAGGGGAAAGAGAAAAGAGGGAAGAAACAAAAACATCAACTTAAAATTAGCCTGCAGCTAAAATTTCCAAAAAATGGAATACCACAGTTTTAGTATTCAATTTTTGTTCACTTAGTTAATGAGCAAAATTAACAGTTGAAAGATTGATTCATTTGAAATCAAATAAAAGTAACAAAAAACGAAAGCACTTATAATAAATATGCATAGAATCTTATATAATTGATGAAAAAATTTCTTTTTAATTAAATACATTATAAGTATTGGTGGAAAAATACAGTTTTTATCCTCAAGGAGTTTATGATAAAGATACTCTCTTATGTTACATATACAATGTAACATATATCACATTATCTATGATATTTGTAGGCATGTTTATTAAAAATTGGAATAATTCCTTCCAATATATACCATCATTTCAATCAGAAAATCTTATTTGCATTCCATTTTATCTTATAGCACCTACATTCTTTCTTAGGTGACTTCCTTCTCTTAGCATAATGCATTTGAGAATCATCCAATATGTTTTCGTACACATTAAAAATAATGGAATTAGTATAAATTCCCTTATATTGTAGAGTAATATTTCATTATATAAATATGCTAGGTTTTTATTCATACATCAAGGACATTATATTTCCAGTTTTTCTTTGATGACCATATATATCACTGTAAATATTTATGTAAAGGTTTTTGCATAAACAGATTTTTATTTCACCTGGCTAAATACCTAGGGGTGAAATTCTAGATTGTATGGTAAATATATGTATAAAAACAGCAAACTGTTTTCTAAAGTTGCCGTAACATTTGCTTTCCCATCATAAACATGTGAGAGTCCTAGTTGCCAGCACTTGGCATTGCTGGTATTTTGTTTTTTTGTTTGTTAGCTGTAGCCATTCTTATAGGTATGCAATGGTATCTCATTGTGGTTTTAATCTTTACTGAATGACTAATTACACAGAACAGACTTTCTTGTACTCAGCATCTATACATCTTTTTTCATATGTCTTTTGTGAAATCATTTGTCGAAATCATCTGTCTACTTTTATCTAGGTTTTTTTAAGTTAATGAGATTTAAGAGGTGTTTTCTTTCATAGTGAATATAAATCCTTGGTCAGAGATTTGTTTTGCAAATATTCTTATCTGTGCTATGTGTTTACAGTAGCATTATATTTCACAGAGGAAAAGTTTTTAATTTTGATGAAGTCTAATTTATTAATTTTTAAAAATTTAACAAGTCCTGCTTTTTGTATTGTAACTAAAGAAATCTTACCTAACCCCATTAATAATTTTCTTGTTTTCTTGTAGTTTTATAATTTTTGCTTCATATTTAAGTCTACGATCTAGTTGTAGACTTAAATACAAATTAAATTACTTAATTTAAATTACTTAAATTAATTACTTAAATTAAATTACTTAAATTACTTTTTTAATCTCATGGAAGGTATGTGTCAAAGTTCTTTTCTTCTTTGTATATGGAAGTCCAATTGTACCAGCACCATTTGTTTTAAGAGACCATTCTTTATCCATTGTAATTGCATTTGAACCTTTGTCAAAATGCAATTGATATAAATGTGCAAGTATGCTTTTCAAATCTTTTTCTGTTCCACTGATCTAATTGTCTGTCTTGAGGACAATATCACACTCTCATTTTTTGTACCTCTATAGGCTTGAAACCGGGTACTATTTTTATTTTTTAAGATTGCATTTGTTATTCTGGTTATTTGGCCTCTCCAAGCAAATTCTATAATCAATTTATCTACGACTATATAAAATCCTTAAAGATTTTGATTGTGATTGTATTGCATCTCTGCATTAATTTAAAAAGTATTGAAATCTTCACGATATTTACTTCTTCCATTCATGAACACTGTACATCTCTTATTTAGATCTCTTCTGATTTCTTTTATCAGTGTTTTATACTTTTCCGCACATAGATTCTGCACATATTTTTCAAATTTATATTTGGTGTATTTCATGTTTTTGTTGTTATTCTGTATCTTTTTATTCTCATTTCTAATTATTCTAGCGTATAGAATTACAATTGATTTTTGTGTACTGGACTTTTCTCATTAAATCTTGCTAAACTCACCAGTTTTAATGTACTTAACTAATCTCTTTTTGTATATTATCCTTTAGTAGATTCTTCTTTTATAGATTTAAAATGATTTTTAAAAGATAATCCTGGCCAGGCCCAGTGGCTCACGCCTGTATTCTCAGCACTTTGGGAGGCCAAGGCAGGCAGATCATCTGAGGTTGTGAGTTTGAGACCAGTCTGACCAACATGGAGAAACCCTATCTCTACTAAAAACATAAATTAGCTGGGTGTGGTGGCACATGCCTGTAATCCCAGCTACTCAGGAGGCTGAGGCAGGAGAATCACTTGAACCCGGGAGGCGGAGGTTGCAGAGTGACCAGAGATCTCATCATTGCACTCTAGTTTGGGCAATAAGAGCGAAACTCCATCTCAAAAAAAAAAAAAAAAAAATACATACATACATACACACACACACACACACACACACACACAAAATCCTATAAACGTCAAATAAAGACAATTTTTATTTTTTCTACTTTTTACTTTGTGTGTCTTTTGATTTCCTATTTTTAAAAAATTTATTGCATTGGCTAGAACCCCCAGTTCAATGTTGAATAGAAGTGGTGGGAGCAAGCATCCTTGCATTATCTTAGAGGCAAAGCATTCTGCTTTTCACCATTGTGTAGAATGGGAGCTATAGATTTTCATAGATGCCCTTTATCAGGTTGAAGAAGTTTTCTTCTATTTTTTGTCTTCAAAGAGTTTTTATTATGAATGAATATTGAATTATATTAAAAGCTTGTTTATCATCTGTTGAAAGAGATGGATAAAGGTTTTCCTTCTTTAGTGATGTGGTTATGATTGATTTTTCAGTGTTGAAAGAGGCTTGCAGTCTTAGGATAAATCCCACTTGCTCAGAATTTATTATCCTTTATGTATTACTGTATTAGTAGATTTGATTTGCTCTCATTTTGTTTAAAAGTTTTTAGCTACATTCATGAGAAATACTGTTTACTAGTTTTTTTCTGGAACATTTTTTGGTTTGTTTTAATATCACGGTAGCTCTGGTCTCATGATATGAATTGTGAAATGTTAGTTTTGTGGAGTTTTTGTAAAATTGGTATTATATCTTTCTTAAAAGTGTGGAAGAATTAATTAGTGTATTCATTGGGCTTGGCATTTCTTTTTTCTTGGAAATACTGTAACTATGAATTCAGTTCCTTTAACATATATCAAAGTAGCCATGTTGTATCCATCTCTTCTTGAGGAAACTTTGGTAGTTTATACCTTTCAGGACATTTCCCCATTGCATCTAATTGTTTGTAATATTTTATTATTACGATTTTAATGTTTAAATTCTGTAACGATGTTTTTGTCTTTTATATTGATATTGATCATTTGTATCTTGTCTCTTGGTTGGTAAGTCTGGTTAGAGGTTTATCTTTTTTATCTTTACAAAACAAGGATTTGGTTTTCAATTACTTTGTGTTTTTTTTTTTCACTTGATTAATTTCACTGATTAATTTACTTATATCTATTATACTTTCCTTCTAAAAGTTAAATTTCATTTTTTTTACCAGTTTCTTAGAGGGTTAGATCACTGATTTGAGAGGCTTTTTTTTCTAACATAAACATTTATTATACACTTCCCTCTATACATTTTCCTCTAAGTATTTCTATAACTGCATCTCTCAAATTTTGTCAGTGTTTTCATTTTCTTTTAATTTAAAATATTTTCAAATTTTTCATGTGATTTTCTCTTTGACTCAGAGGTTATTTATAAGTGTTTTGTTTACTTCCAAATATTTAGAAATTTTCCAGATATCTTTCTTTTAGCTTTTTTTTTTTCTTTTTTTCATTTTAGAGACAGAGTCTTGCTATGTTGCTCAGGATGGAGTGCAGTAGCTATTAACAGGTGCAATTGTAGTGCATTATTGCCCAGAACTCCTAGGCTCCAAAAGTCCTCTGCCTCAGTCTCCCCAGTAGCTAGGGACATGCCACTGTGCCCGACTTACTTTTTTTTTTAGTTTAATATTTTTTGTGGTCTTATAATTAACTTTGTATGATTTTTAAAATTTAAACCTGTTATGAATTGATTTATGGCCTCCATCAACCCCGTCACCCACATTTGGCATTTTCCCCCATTATCCCTCCCCAACCTCCCTTCGCTCTGCTGTCCCTCCCCTTTTCCCCCACAACAGACCCCAGTGTGTGATGCTCCCCTCCATGTGTCCATGTGTTCTCATTGTTCAACACCCGCCTGTACGTGAGAACATGTGGTGTTTGTTTTTCTGTTCTTGTCAGTTCGCTGTGAATGGTTTCCAGATTCATTCATTTTCCTACAAAGGACATGAATTCATTGTTTTTTATGGCTGCATAATATTCCATGGTGTATATGTGTCACATTTTCCTTGTCCAGTCTATCATTGATGGGCATTTGGGTTGGTTACAGGTCTTTGCTATTGTAAACAGTGCCACAATGAACATACATGTGCATGTTTCTTTATAATAGAATGATTTATAATCCTTTGGGTATATACCCAGTAATGGGATTGCTGGGTCAAATGGAATTTCTATTTCTAGGTCTTAGAGGAATTGCCACACTGTCTTCCACAATGGCTGAACTAATTTACACTCCCACCAACAGTGTAAAAGTGTTCCTATTTCTCCACATCTTCTCCAGCATCTGCTGTCTCTAGATTTTTTAATGATCGCCATTCTAACTGGCCAGAGGTGGTATCTCAATGTGGTTTTAATTTGCAGTTCTCTAACGACCAGTGATGATGAGCATTTTTTCATATGTTTGTTGGCCTCATGTATGTCTTCTTTTGAAAAGTGTCTGTTCAAATCCTTCACCCACTTTTGAATGGGGTTGTTTTTATCTTGTAAATCTGTTTTAGCTCTTTGTAGATTCTGGATATTAGCTCTTTGTCAGATTGGTAGATTGCAAAAAATTTTTTCCTATTCTGTTGGTTGCCAGTTCATGCTAATGACTGTTTCTTTTGCTGTACAGAAGCTCTTTAGTTTAATTAGATCCCATTTGTCTATTTTGGCTTTTGTTGCCAATGCTTTTGGTATTTTAGTCATGAAATCCTTGTCTATGCCTATGTCCTGAATGGTTTTCCTAGGTTTTCTTCTAGGGCTTTTATGGTGTTAGGTCTTATGTTTAAGTCTTTAATCCATCTGGAGTTAGTTTTAGTGTAAGATGTCAGAAACTGGACCCCTGTCTATACATGTTAATTACATAAAGTTGGTGAATAATATTGTTTCAGGCTTCTATAACCTTGTTGATTTTCTATTACTTATATTAGTTGCCAAAAGAGGATTGTTCAACTACCCGAGTACAATTACAGATTTTTCTGTTTCTTTATTCAGTTACATTATTTTTTGCTTCATGTATTATCAAAAACAGTTTTTAGGTTCACACACACTTATTTTTTGTTTTTTGTTTTGTTTTGTTTTGTTTTTCTTAGTGAATTGATTTTTAAAAATCACATTGTAATGTTCTTTTTTAGCCCTGGTTATATTCCTTGTCTATGTCACACTGCCTATGGTCCTGATATTTTATAACCTTGGTCTTATTTTTTTGTTCCTGGAATTAAAACTGAAACTTTTTTTAAATAAGTGAAATAGAAAAAGAACTCAGCAGACTGATTAAGTTGAACAACTCAGATGAGGTCACCAAGGTTTATACCCAACTGCTTTGTAGCATAGTGAGAACTAAAATTCTTACCCATAGTGATTGGGTAATCACTGGTTCCACCCAAACTAAAATATGTCTGCTGATGACTTTGCTCTGAATAAGCACCATACTATCAAGTTCTAAATGTATATGAAAGAGATTTAAAGTCCAACATCTTGTATCTGAGGTTCTCAGAATGGAGAATTCACTTCTCTTTGGTAACAGATTACAGGGAACAAGTAATTGTGCTGTAGCAAGTTGGGCCAAAAATAAGTGATAAAGTTATTTTCCACATTCTAAGATGGAACTGTTGACAGGAACAACAGTTATCTTCATGGTGTCACTATCATTCTGTTATAATGTAACTCTCAGATAAAGCTATTAGTAGCTCCAGTTTTTGGTGCAGTTGCTTCATGAGTTAGCTGTGATTTCTTAGTTTCCCAGGTACTTCAATCAGTAGCATTCTGTGAAGCATGTCACACACTGTAAGTAGCACATGCACACATTAATGCACAGTGCTTTTACATTGTAATAGGAACTAAACCCTACCTTTCAATACTTATGTAAGAGGAATCATGAATGATAAAGACATTCTGCATAAAGTCACTAGTAGTCTGGTCTTTTATTTGTTTTTCTAATCATGTCTTTAATTCTAAACTGACTAATATGGATAATAAAAACACTGGACTATATGTTAAGAAATTGTTTTGTTGAAATCTTTTATCCTTGACTCGTCTATTTCTTCTTATTCACATTGCTATAGGAGTACTGAGATTTTTATGGCTGTCTTTTTTTAGACACATTTTTAGAAGTGGTCAGAGAGAATTTGATGATATCTATTTTTGGTCTCAGTAGGAGAATCCTAATTTGCATTTCCTCATGGGTCATCATTGCCTAAATTGATCTACACTGACCTGGTTCATTTTAAATCAATTCAGGATTTTTCTGTGTGCATATAGAACAAACTATCTGTTCTACACATACTACAAAATCAATCCCAAGGAAATTTAAATGATCTGGATGAATTCTTCAAGTAAAAGTGTACTGTGTTTCTCTGATCAAAATTGAGAGGAGTACTGAGGTAAAACTAAAGCACTGAAAGGGATTAACCAAGTAGACAAAAATTATAACAGTTTTCTGTATACAAAATACATTTTAATCACCCACTATTTAATTATTATTTTATTTCTTAACTGGTTACTATAAAATGAATTTATATAACATTTTATATTTATTTTATGGACATAGAATATTTTTGTGGCAAGATGAACGATTGTTACTCTACTACAAAAGATTCTTTAGCCAGCTTTACTTTAGAAGTAAGATGTGAAAAAATAGTCTAAACTGAATAAGAGTCTATGGTGGTTTTCTTTGCTAGAACATGTTGAGCTATGTAGCTAGTCAACAAAAATTGTCGTTGAAACTTCTCTCAATATCTTAGCTCTTGTTTTTAAACAGATTTTCCCTTAAATAAACTGCTTAACTGTAAGAAAATAGTTGTATTGCATGTTGTATTTTAAAGATATCATACTTTAAAATATATTTAATTTATTGAGCTTCTGAAATACCAAATGTATAAATGCTATTCATAAATACCTATGATACTAATAAATAATAAATGCTATGAGAAAAGTAAAGGGCTATACAAGTTTTTAGAAGAGAAAGAAAGCTTCTTGAAGGAAGAAATTAGTAAATGTTTAATTGATAGTAAGGCACTTAAGTTAGACTTTAAGGGGAAAATAGATTTTGAACATGAAAACATTTAAAAAGTCATTCTATATAAAAGAGTATAAACAAAATCATTAAAGCAGAAGATTGTGGAAATGTTTTAAAAACAATGGCTAGAAGATTAAGGCATTGAATATAAAAGTTGAAGTGATATATGAAGACTCACAGGACAATGACGACTCTCACAAACCAAACTAAGACTTTGAGCTTTTCAGTTTTAAGCAAAGAGATGCCATCAAAGTTTTAGGGCTGTTGAAATATTTCATAGAATAACAGGATTCATTGAAAAACAGCAACATCTAAAAGGCATGTTTTCAGGGAGTACTTAATTTCAGGTATATATGCTAGGTTCTGGAGATGAAAGAAAATATTCTTGCTCTCAAGGATTTGGGGTTTAAAGAAAGAGATACATGCACAAACAAAAAGTATATGATTTATATGCCAACTGTTTCTGTTATACAGATGGATACAGGGTGCTGAGGGAACAGAGAAGATGATATAACAAGGTAATAGTAGCTCAAGAAACATGTAAGTCCTGAACTAGCAGTGGCTTGATACAATAAGCATTTATTTTGTTTTCCATCACAGCCAAATGTGGTGTTCCTTCTGAGGTGACCTACCATGTGGTCATTAGTGACCCAGGGTCTTTCCTCAGTGAGTCAGGATCTTTCCTTGGAAGGCCTAGAGGACAGTAGTTCCACTGTCCTCTTGGACGGCCTAGAGTAGTTCCACTGTCCTCTGGGCCTTCCAAGTCTTTTCTCTGCTTGAGGCATATAGGCCTAACTAACTTAACACAGAAGTTTTACACTTACTCCTTTGATGAGAACTAGTAGACCTAGAAAAGTGTCCCAGCTTTGTGTCCAGGAAAGACACAACAAAAATTATGATGAACACATTGCAATTTGCCCCAAGAATACATCTGACTGTAGAGTGAGGGTGGGTACATTCAGGAGTGCTGGAAAGCACTGGTGTAGTTTTATGTGGTTATTTACATCCAGTGTCTGTTCTGAATCATTAGAATCTACCCAACACCTGTTTTGATTGATTCATGTCCTTCAGTTGTTAAATATTTTGATGAATTTCTGTAGTTTACCTGCATTCATGCTAAACCTGCAATAGGGAGAATGAATCCAGAGGCTCCATTTTGGCATGAATGAACTGGCAGTAGTTAATAACATGAAACAAAAATGGACATTTGAAGATAATGAAATAATTTAGGAGGTTATATTTCAAAAGTCCAGGTGAGAGATGAAACCTGGACAGTAGGCAGTAGGAATGAAAAAAAAAATTAAAGAAGAAAACAAACAGGCAAAATCTGGAAACACAGATCCAGGCAGCTATTTGCATGTGAAAAGCAAGAGGTGGAAAGAGCTAAAAAAATAATTGCATTAGTCCATTCTCACAGGGCTATAAAGAACTACCTGAGACTGGGTATTTTATGAAGAAAAGAGGATTAATTGACTCACAGTTCTATAGGCTATACAGGAAGCATGGCTGTGAGGCCTCAGGAAACTTACAATCATGGTGGAAGGGTAAAGGGGAAGCAAGAACATTTCACATGGCAGCAGGAGAGAGAGGGCAAAGAGGGAAGAGCCACGCACTGTTAACCATCAGATCTCATAAGAACTCAATATCATGAGAACAGCAAGGGGGAATATGCCCCATGATCCAGTCACCTCCCGCCAGGTCCCTCACCCAACACTGGGAGTTATAATTTATCATAAGATTTGGCTGGGGACACAGAGCCAAACCATATCAATAATCAGGGTAAATAAATAAATGCCAGCAATGTTAATCCTAGGTAATTAAGAGGTTCTTAGTGCTTTTACCAATATAGGAAAGAAGGAAAAAGAACAAATTTTAGATGAAGACATTGGATTCTAAGCTTTTGGAAGCCAGGTATTTGCTTGGTAACTCTGCAATCTGATACAGAGCTGAGTATACAGTAGGTGCTCCGTAGTTATTCATTTAATTAATGACTGATGAAACAAAATTACTTCAGTTTTAGATACACTGAATTTTTGGTGTCACTAAGACATTTGTGTGGAGATGTCCAGCAAGTAATTGTGAAGGCAGAATCAGGGTAAAGAAGAAATAAAAACCTCCTAGGGAAAGGTAGTTAAGTAAATCTACATAATTACAAGAAAGAATATACTGGAAAAGTCTCATAAAACAGAGAAGAAATTCTTTAAGGGATGATTGGACAGGTGATAAAGAAACTTTAAGAACTAAGAAGCAACCATTTTATTTCAGAATTATGGGATATGTTTTTTTTTTATTTTATGCATGGTTTTATTTCATTGACTTTTTTTCCTTTCTGAATCATTATGGGTATGAATATGTAACAGCATGTATCAATGCCTATAATCTGTCTTAAAATAATTGTTAACTTGGGCATGTTTCCTTCAAGTCATTCTAAATGTGTATTTTAAACAGTCAATGAAGAATTTATCATTTGTTAATATATACAATTTTTCAATATAAAATTACCCTCTTTGAACTGTTTGATGATTTTGCCTTAAATTCTACTTCGTCTGAAAATAGAATTGCAACTCTTGATAGTTTAATGTTTGCAGTTTTTAAATAATCATTTTCATTTTCTCTTTTCATATCATTTTGTTTCAATAGTCTCTTGTAAGCTACTTAATATTACTTCGATTTGCTTTAATTTTACTTCACTTAGTTTTAGTTTTCCCTTTGCCTTCTACAGACTTCATGACACTTACTTTTAGTCACACTTTATATGTCTTGTGTTCTTTTTGTTTTGTATTACATCTTGTTTTTATTGTATATTTTCTCTACTTAAAATATGTTTTTCTTGTTTTGATATACCCTAAGGATTTGGAAGTCATATAACCTGTTTTTAATTCTTATAATGATTATATTCACATTTCTAAAAATAAAATACCCTTCTATATCCTAATTTTCAAAAGTCAATAATTGCATCACGTCCTCCTTTTGATACTTTATTTACTCCATGTGAGAGGGGGAATGTATCACATTTTTATTCCTTTTTCA
Organism: Saimiri boliviensis; assembly: GCF_048565385.1. Lineage (NCBI taxonomy): Eukaryota > Metazoa > Chordata > Mammalia > Primates > Cebidae > Saimiri > Saimiri boliviensis. The sequence goes on from NC_133449.1 coordinate 199,731,872, forward strand.
CTTTATTTTTTCATATTTTAAAATAAAATATATGTTAAGACCTATATTAGTATTATTAAACTATGTTAAGTATTATTTTCTCTTTAAGCAACATTGTTTTCATTCAATTTTGTAACCAAATTTAAAACAATAATTTAGACTGAAATTTATGTTTAATGTAATTCAGTGTTCACTGCTAGTCTTTGTAGAGCTATTGGCTAGATGTTAGTTTCTGGAACCACATAACAGATTACTGCTCTCAAAGGGCTTAGAACCTAATGGCTTTCTCTCACTACTATTACTCTTTCTTATTCTCTTTTTTGGTTAAAAGTAGTATTAAACTTTGAATTACCTCCATTCTTAATCTGCTACTTTAAGTACTTTATACAAAGTATAAGGGAAGAAATTTATTCTAAGTTCTTGAATATCTAAAATTTCTTGGAAGCAAAAATTCTTTTATGATTTGATACTGCAAGAAAGAGATCTAAGGCTGATTTTATTTCTCTTTATATAAGTAAGTTAATGTTTGCTCATTTTTCTGTCTCAATATTTGTAGAATTTTGCCTTTGTTCTTTTTTTTTTTTTTTTTAAGGTGCCGCCTGGAATTATTTATTTATTTATTTACTGTACTTTAGGTTCTGGCATACATGGGCAGATGATGCAGGATTGTTGCATAGGTACACACATGGCAATGTGGTTTACTGCCTCCATCCCCCGATCACCCAATTTTGGCATTTCTCCCCATGTTATTCTCCCCAATTTCTCCACCCACCCCCCACAATCCCTCCCAATAGGCCCCAGTGTGTGATGCTCCACTCCCAATGTCCATGTTTTCTCATTGTTCAACACCCTATGAGTGAGAACATGTGCTGTTTGATTTTCTGTTCTTCTGTCACTTTGCTGAGAATAATGGTTTCTAGATTTATCCTTGTCCCTACAAAGGACACGAACTCATCATTTTTTATGGCTGCATAGTATTCCATGGTGTATATGTGCCACATTTTCCTTGTCCACTCTATCGCTGATGAGCATTCAGTTTGGTTCCAGGTCTTTGCTATTGTAAACAGTGCTGCTATGAACATATGTGTGCATGTGTCCTTATAATAAAATGATTTATAATCCTTTGGGTATATACCCAGTAATGGGATTGCTAGGTCAAATGGAATTTATATTTCTAGGTCCTACAGGAATTGTGACACTGTCTTCCACAATGGTTGAACTAGTTTACACTCCCACCAACAGTGTAAAAGTGTTCCTATTTGTCCATATCCTCTCCAGCATCTGCTGTCTCCAGATTTTTTAATGATTGCCATTCTAACTGGTGAGAGGTGGTGTCTCAATGTGGTTTTGATTTGCAATTCTCTAATAATCAGTGATGATGAGCATTTTTTCATATGTTTGTTGGCCTCATGTATGTCTTCTTTTGAAAAGTGTTCATATCCTTCTCCCACTTTTGGTTGGGTTTGTTTTTTTCCTTGTAAATCTGTTTTAGTTCTTTGTAGATTCTGAATATTAGCCCTTTGTCAGATGGTTAGATTGCAAAAAATTTTTCCCATTCTGTTGGTTGCCAATTCACTCTAATGATTGTTTCTTTTGCTGTATAGAAGCTCGGGAGTTTAATTAGGTTCCATTTGTCTATTTTGGCTTTTGTTGCTAATGATTTTTTTTAGTCATGAAGTCCTTCCCTATGCCTATGTCCTGAATGGTTTTGCCTAGGTTTTTTTCTAGAGTTTTTATGGTGTTCAGTCTTATGTTTAAGTCTTTCATCTATCTGGAGTTAATTTTAGGGTAAGGTGTCAGGAAAGGGTCCAGTTTCTGCTTTCTGCACATGGCTAGCCAGTTTTCCCAACACCATTTATTAAACAGGGAATCCTTTTCCTATTGCTTGTTTTTGTCAGCTTTGTCAAAGATCAGATTGTCGTAGATGTGTAGTGTTGCCTCCAAGGCCTCTATTCTGTTCCATTGGTCTATATCTCTGTTGTGGTACCAGTACCATGCTGTTTTGATTACTGTAGCTTTGTAGTATAGTTTGAAATGAGCATGATGCCTCCAGCTTTATTCTTTTTGCTTAGGATTGTCTTGGCTATGCAGGCTCTCTTTCGGTTCCATATGAAGTTTAAGGTGTTTTTTTCCAGTTCTATGAAGAAGATCATTGGTAGCTTGATGGAGATAGCATTGAATCTGTAAATTACTTTGGGCAGTATGGCCATTTTCATGATATTGATTCTTCCTAACCATGAGCATGGAATGTTTCTCCATTTGTTTGTGTCCTCTTTTATTTCCTTTAGCAGTGGTTTGCAGCTCTCCTTGAAGAGGTCCTTTACATTCTTTGTTACTTGTACTCCTAGGTATTTTATTCTCTTTGTAGCAATTGTGAATGGGAGTTCACTCATGATTTGGCTCTCTGTTAGTCTGTTTTTGGTGTATAGAAATGCTTGTGATTTCTGCATAGTGATTTTGCATCCTGAGACTTTGCTGAAGTTCCTTATCAGTTACAGGAGATTTTGGGCTGAGATAATAGGGTCTTCCAAATATAAAATCAAGTTGTCTACAAATGGACAATTTGACTTACTCTTTTCCTAATTGAGTTACCTTTATTTTTTTTTCCTGCCTAATTGCTCTTGCTAGAACTTCCAATGCCATATTGAATAGGAGTGGTGACAGAGGGCATCCTTATCATTCAAAGTGAAATATTCCAGTTTTTGCCCATTCAGGATGATATTGGCTATAGGTTTGTCATAAATAACTTTTATTATTTTGAGATATGTTCCTTCAATACCTACTTTATTAAGATTTTTTATCATAAAGGGCTGTTCAGTTTTGTCGAAGACCTCTATTGAGATAATCTGCATCTATAGAGATAATCATGTGATTTTTGTCTTTGGTTTTGTTTCTGTGGTGGATTACATTTATAGAATTGTGTATGTTGAACCAGACTTGCATCCCCAGAATGAAGCCTACTTGATCGTGATGGATAAGCTTTTTGATGTGCTGTTACAATTGGGGTTTGCCAGTATTTTATTGAATATTTTTGTATCTATGTTCATCATGGATATTGGCCTGAAGATTTCTTTTCTTGTTGAGTCTCTGCTAGGTTTTGGTATCAGGATGATGTTGGTCTCATAAAATGATTTGGGAAGGATTCCCTCTTTTTGGATTGTTTGGAATCATTTCAGAAGGAATGGTACCAACTCATTTTTGTACGTCTGGAAGAATACAGCTGTGAACCTGTCTGGACCTGGAGTTTTTTTTTGGTTGGTAGGGTATTAATTGCTGCCTCAACTTCAGCCTTTTTTATTGGTCTGTTCAAGGTTTCAACTTCTTCCTAGTTTAGGCTTGGGAGGGTGTAAGTGTCCAGGAAGTTATCCATTTCATCCAGGTTTACTGGTTTATGTGCACAGAGTTGTTTTTAGTAGTCTCTGATTGTAATTTGTATTTCTGTGGAGTTAGTGGTGATATCTCCTTTATCATTTTTTATTGCTTCTATTTGATTCTTCTCCCTTTTCTTTTCTTATTAATCTGGCTAGTGGTCTATTTTGTTGATCTTTTCCAAAAAACAGCTCCTTGATGTATTGATTTTTTGAAGGATTTTTTGCGTCTCTTTCTCTTTCAGTTCTGCTCTGATCTTAGTTATTTCTTGTCTTCTGCTAGCTTTGGGGTTTTTTTGATCTTGCTCCTCTAGCTCTTTCAATTTTGAAGGTAATATTTTGATTTTAGATCTCTCCTCACTTCTCTGGTGGGCATTTGTTATCATGAATTTCCCTCTAGACACTGCTTTAAATGTGTTCCAGAGATTCTGGTACATGATGTCTTCATTCTCATTGGTTTCAAAAAACATCTTTATTTCTGCCTTCATTTCTTTGTTTATCCAGTCAGCATTGAAGTGCCAGTTGTTCAGTTTCCATGAAGTTGTGCAGTTCAGAATTAGTTTCTTAATTCTCAGTTCTAATTTGATTGCACTGTGGTCCAAGAGACTGTTTGTTATGATTTCCATTCTTTTGCATTTGCTGAGGAGTGGTTTACTTCCAATTATGTGGTCAATTTTAGTGTAGGTGCCATGCAGTGCTGAGAAGAATGTATATTCTGTGGATTTGGGGTTGAGAGTTCTATAGATATCTATTAGGTCTGCTTGGTCCAGATCTGAGTGCTGGATATCCTTGTTAATTTTCTGTCTCAATCTATCTAATATTGACAGTGGAGTGTTAAAGTCTCCCACTATTATTGTGTGGGAGTTTAAGTCTCTTTGCAGGTTATTAACAACTTGATTTATGAACCTGGGTCCTCCTGTATTGGGTGCGTATATATTTGGTATCGTTAGCTCTTCTTGATGCATTGATCCTTTTACCACTATATAATGCCTTTGTCGCTTTTGATCTTTGTTGGTTTAAAGTCCATTTTATCAGAGACTAGGACTGCAATTCCTGCTTTTTTTTTTTTTTTTGCTCTCCGTTTGCTTGATAAATCTTCCTCCATCCCTTTATTTTTAGCCTATTGTGTCCTTGCACGTGAGATGGGTTTCCTGAATATAGCATACTGATGGGTTTTGACTTTTTATCCTATTTTCCAGTCTATATCTTTTGATTGGGGCATTTAGTCCATTTGCATTTAAGGTTAATATTGTTATGTGTGAATTTGATCCTGCCATTTTTATGCTAGCTGGTTTGTTTTGCCCGTTAGTTGACACATGTTCTTCATTGTGTTGATGGTCTTTACCATATGGTGCATTTTTGGAGTGGCTGGTACTGGTTGTTCCTTTCATTCTTTAGTGCTTCTTTCAGGAGCTCTTGTAAAGCAGGCCTGCTGGTGATGAAATCTTTCAGCAATTACTTGCCCATAAAGGATTTTCTTTCTCCTTTGCTTATGAAGCTTAGTTTGGCTGGGTATGAAATTCTAGTTTGAAAGTTCTTTTCTTTAACAACGTTGAATATTGGCCCCCACTCTCTTCTGGTTGGTAGAGCTTCTGCTGAGAGATCCACTGTGAGTATGATATGCCTCCCTTTGTGGGTAATCCAACCTTTCTCTCTTGCTTCCCTTAGCATTTTTTCCTTCATTTCAACCTGGTGAATCCGACAATTATGTGTCTTGGGGTTGCTCTTCTTGAGAAATATCTTTGTGGTGTTGTATTTCCTGGACTTGAATGTTGGCCTGCTTTGCTAGGTTGTGGAAGTTCTGGATAATATCCTAAAGAGTGTTTTCCATCTTGGATTCATTCTCTCCGTCACATTCAGGTACACCTATCAAATGTAGATTAGGTCTTTTCACATAATCCCATATTTCTTGGAGGCTTTGTTCATTTCTTTTCACTCTTTTTTCTCTATTCTTTCCTTCTCATTTTATTTCATTGAGTTGATCTTCAATCTCTGATATCCTTTCTTCTGCTTGGTCGATTCAGCTACTGAAACATGTATGCTTCATGAGGTTCTCGTGCTGTGTTTTTCAGCTCCATCAAGTCATTTATATTCTTTTCTAAGCTGTTTATCCTAGTTAGCATTCTCATCTAACATTTTTTCTAGGTTCTTAGTTTCTTTGTATTGGGTTACAACATGTTCTTTTAGCTCTGAGAGGTTTGTTATTACCCACCTTCTAAAGCCTGTTTCTGTCAGTTCATCATATTCATTCTCCATCCATCTTTGATCCCTAGCTGGTGAGGAGTTGTGATCCCTTGAAGGAGGAGAGGCATTCTGGTTTTTAGAGTTTTCATCCTTTTTGTGCTGGTTTCTTCCTATCTTTGTGGTTTTAACTACTTGTGTTCTTTGTAGTTGGTGACTTTCAGATGGGGTCTCTGAGTGGATGTCCTTTTTGTTGATGTTGAAGCTATTTGTTTCTGTTTCTTAGTTTTCCTTCTAACAGTCAGGCTCCTCTGCTGCAGGACTGCTGGAGGCCCACTCCAGACCCTGCTTGCCTGGAGATCACCCACAGGGGCTGCAGAACAGCAAGGGTTGCCGCAGGTTTCTTCCTCTACTATCCTCGTCCCAGAAGGGTGCCTGCCAGATGTTGCCCTGAGCTACCCTTTATGAGGTGTGTCTCTGGGTATACAGGGGTCAGGGAGCTGCTTGAGGAGACAGTCTGTCCTTTATAGGAGCTCATAAGGGGCTGTGAGCTCCTCTGTTCCATGCAGAGCTGCTGGGCAGGTACCTTTAAGTCTGCTGCAGCTGAACTCATAACTGCTTCTTTTCCCAGATGCTCTGTCCTAGGAAGGTCAGCTTTATATATAAGTCCCTGTTGTGCTGCTGTCTTTTTTTATAGATGCCCTGCCCCACATGGAGTAGTCTAGTCACAGTCTGCAAGCAGAGGCACTGCTGAGCTGTTGCAGGCTCTGCCCTGAGCTGTGTGAACTGCCTCGGTAGTGGCGGACTGCCTTGGTAGTGAAGGACATCCTTCCCTACACTGAGCTGGACAGTCCTGGGTCCAGCTGCACTTGCTTTGAAACTCTCAATCCAGAGCGTTTCAGATTGTTTGTTTTGTGGAGGTGGTACCCACCAAGCCAGATCCCCTGGCTTCCTGTCTTTGTCCCCTCCCTTTCAGTTGAATGGGCAGCTCTGTCTCCCAGGCATTCTGGGCATCTGCCAAAAAGTCAGCCCAGACTTATGTGCGTTTCTGTGCGCTGATGTGGCACTGGCTGAAACTGCTGTGCTGAAAACTTGTGGCACTTTTCAGCCTGGGAATCTCCCGGTCTGTGGGCAGTGAAAACTTGTTTGGAAATGCGGTGAGCACTTACCCTCTGTGCTGTTCTCACTGGGAACTGCAGTCCAGAGCTGTTCCTGTTCGGCCATCTTTGATGATGGCTTTTGTTCTTATAGTTTATTTTTTCTTTAGTATTCATATTTTGAACTGGTATAGTAAGTCCTTTGAATATACATACTCAGGTCATTATTCAGCTCTAAGTTTTCTGTGGTCATCTTTGAATACTGCTTCAATTACAATTTTTGAGAGGTTTTAATTCATAATTATTGAGTTGAATAACATCTTTTTATTCTATTTTAATCTATTATCTCTTCATTTTCACTTTACAGTTTCCTCTGAATTTTGGAAATTATCTTGAATTGGTAGTCCATGTCACTGATTTATGTTTTATGATGTCTTTTCTGTTTGTCTTTAACTGTGTTTACACTTTCTCTGCTGCCATCCTTCTTCATTTCAAATCTCTTTTCCTCTGACTTTTCTGTTCCTGTGACTTTCAGTCCCTATTTTATAAATATTAGAACATACTTCCTTTTGTGTATACGAAGTAGTTTTCTGTAACTTCTTTCCAGTTCCTGCAGCAAATACTTTTTAAAAGTTTATTTTCTTCTGGATATGTGGAACAATTCTTCTTGCCTTGAAATAATTTAGAGGTTATTTATAGGTTTTCTTCTACCTGCTGTGTATTGAAAAGATCTCTATATAGGACTGGCATTTGTCAGCAAATAAGAATTACGAATTGTACTGTGTCCCTGCTATATACATTTTTGCACTAGTTGAAGCCTCTACTTAGATCTGCGGCTAGATGGCACAGTGATAACCATAGTGCCTAACCTGTTTCTTAGTCTCCGGTAGGCTTTTATGCAATGTGGCTGTGCTGGAATGTAAGGAGATAGGTTTCTAGTCCCTTCCTCTCAGTTGAAATTTATTTGTTGTAAGGACACTTTCTAAGAGTCAATATAATTTCTACCAATCAATTTTCTATTTCCTTATAAAATTATTTTGCATGATCTGCAAAAGCTAATTTTATAATATATATGTAATAGCACTCATTATATATGCTAATATATTACATATTACATGTATACATATATGTATATATTATGTACTACATATGTACATATATGTATACATTATATATACATATATATGTATGTATGTATGTATGTATATATATATATATATATATATATATATATATGCTGCAAAAATAGTAACTATGTTGCTGGTGCCTGTGTTACCTTGGGAACACAGTTACAGAGGGAGGTCTGCCTACTTTCATATGGGCATTTTCATCTGTTTTTATTAAAAGAATACAAGGGTCCTCAATTCCATTTGAAACTCTAGCTCCATTGACTCAAAGATTACTGAAGATCGCCACATAGAAAACATAGATTCTATACCCAGAATTTTTTCAGCATCCTGGTTGTAGCTTCATTGTTAAATCCCATTTAAGAACCGTATTAAAATGAATGAGAATGAGAGAGCTATTATAGGGATACTGCAAACTCAACATAGTGTATTTCAAAAGAATGAATAATTTCCAGACTGTGGTCCTATCTATCGTTAAGCACACTCTGAGTGAAGAGACCCTCTAAACAGGCTTTTTGTGAGCAACATGGCTATTTATTCACCCAGGAGCAAGTGGGCTGAGTCCAAAAAGAGTCAGTGGAGGGCAGTGGGATAGGGGTTTGTTTCATAGGTTTGGGGTGGGCAGTAGAAGGTTATAGAAATTACAGTTCAGGGTAGTTTTGCAAACTGGTGGGGTGTTGTCGGGAGCAGTGTTACAAGGTCCAAGGTCCAGTGTCACAAGTTTGGGTTATCAGTTAAGGCGGGAACAGATGAGGCAGAAACAACGGCAAAATGTTGCAAGGTGGGTTAATCAGGCTGCAGGGTCCAGTGGCATAAGGTTGACTCAGACTTTTAGGCTTTGGGAGTCCATCTGGAGGTGTACATGTGCATCACAGGGGTCACCATGGTGTAGTTATTGTTGCAGCCAGTTCAAAGAACTTGCATTCCTGCCTTTTTTATATTAATAGTATAATGGAAAAAGTAAACACTAGAAAAGGTGGGGGGCAGCGAAATTTGGGGGGGGCGGTAAAGAGGGGTGATGGGCAGCATTTCTTAGGGCTTCATTGAGCAGGGTTGTGGGTGGTGTAGAAACCTAAAACTCGGAAAGATTTTAGACTGCCAAGAGATTTGGGGGCAAAGGTTGATACTGTGGGATTGTTAAAAAGAGCATTTTGTCATATTGACTGATTGATTGGTTATAGCTTGGATACAATTTTGTAGGAATTGAGAGATTAGTTGGAAAGACAAGGTTCGAATAAGAGAAGGAGAAAAATGGGCATAAGAGGGCCTAATAATGGAAGTAGCCATCTTACCCAGTTAGAGAGTGGCCAGCTAGGTCCAGAATAATTATTTGCCTGATTAGCAAGCTTTTGGGCCCTGTCTTTGAGTTTTTTGATGGTCTCATATATAAGGACAGATTTGTTTAGATAAAGGCAGCATTCTTTATTTAGGAATAGGCAGAGTCTTCCTTTCTTAGCATTCAATAGATTGAGGCCTCTGTGATTTTGAAGGACAGCTACAGCCAGGGAATTAACTTGGGCTTGGAGAACAGACTGTGTTTATATCTGAAATGCTGGTGGAAAAAAAATCATTAGAGAGAGTGCCAAATGTGGTGATAGAAGGCGTAAGTCCTGCTCTACCTGTCCTGATTGCAGCAGTGGATACTCCCAATCCTGCTAGCAAAGGGATTCATGGAATGGAATGACTTTTTGTAATGTAGGAGTTAAAGGGGAACAGAGAGGGGTTTATTTCGATTGACAAACTGGATTTTGGGAGTAAGGAAAATTAAGGTACAGGTACCTGCCCAGTTGGTAGGAAGGCAGAGGTAGGTGCAAGAGCCACAGAGAAAGTCCTTGGCTGAGGCAGAACTGTAAGTGTAGACTGAAGAGATGAGAAAGTGTTCTGGGGAAGCTGAGGTCTTGTACCCAGACACCAAGTGAACCAGCAAGGACTGCGCTCTTAAAGGTTGTAGTGGGGTTTGACAGGGTAATTGTGTGGAAGGAGAGATCTTGTTTTTATGGTATAAAAGAAAGCATTTGGTATCTATGAGTAACGCTTCATTTTTATTAACAAGGCTAGGTATAAGCAGGCAGGAAGAATGGTCTGGAGGAGAGTCTGATGAACAAGAGGAGGGCAGCTAAGGATGGAGTAAGAGAGAGTAAATGCCTACCTAGGCAAAACTTGTTTATTTGCCAATCTTAAGTAGGGGGAAATCCGCAGGCATGATGTGTAGCAAAAATTGGCGGGGGTGGGAGGTCTGAGAAAGGCCTGAGGGGTAGTTGGGTAGCAGACAGAACATTGAGATGTGATTGTTTTGAGGATGGACTTCCATGATGGAAAAGAAATAGGGGGTTTTAAAAGATGAGCCGGCCGGGCGCGGTGGCTCAAGCCTGTAATCCCAGCACTTTGGGAGGCCGAGGCGGGTGGATCACAAGGTCAAGAGATCGAGACCATCCTGGTCAACATGGTGAAACCCCGTCTCTACTAAAAATACAAAAAAAAATAGCTGGGCATGGTGGTGCGTGCCTGTAATCCCAGCTACTCAGGAGGCTGAGGCAGGAGAATTGCCTGAACCCAGGAGGCGGAGGTTGCGGTGAGCCGAGATCGCGCCATTGCACTCCAGCCTGGGTAACAAGAGCGAAACTCCATCTCAAAAAAAAAAAAAAAAAAAAAAAAAAAAAAAATGAGCCAAGGGCTTGTCTTCTGCATAGAAATAGGTATGAAAGGATGAGAGGATACAATGAGCTTGTGAGGCAGGGAAGAGGAGCTTCCCGTGGTGTAAGAACCATTTGCCTTGTGTAGAAAGCAACCCAGTAAGGTGAGTTTTTGGAGGAAGAATAGGTAGGGAGATAGATGAGAAGGGAAATTTAAGGCATTTCCTTGGGCAATAGAATCTGACAGTTTTTGGTGTCTTCTGCAGTGGATAACTCTGGCCTTGGCTGGGAGGAGAGTGGCCTTAAGGAGGGCCTTTGTTAAGGGGACATTGATAATAGAAGACCCTTGTGTAGTAAGAAAACCTTCTTCTGCCCATATAACAACATGGTGGTGAAGGATGTGGAAGGTGTATTTAGAATCAGTGTGAATATTAATATATAATCCTTTGGCAAGAGTAAGAGCACAGGTTAGGGCAGTTAATTCAGCTTGCTGAGAAGTGGTCAGGGTGATGGGAAGTGTGGCAGCCTTGATAATAGTTAAGTGGGATACAATAGCATAACCAGCTTTGGCCAACTGACTGGGCTTGGAGGAACTCCCAACCATGTGTGGTATGGGTCTGGAATAGGAAAAAACAGAAATATGGGGAAATTGGGAGGATGCTATATGAATTAGGGAGAGACCGTCATGGGGTTCAGGGTTTGTATTGGGTATTAATTGAGAGACTGGGTTGAAGTCAGGTCCAAGAGCAATGGTTACTGTGAGGGTTTCAATAAAGAGTGCATAAAGCTGAAGAAGGTGAGGGGCTTAAAGTTAATGTGTGAAGCGTGAATAGGAAAATAAACTTTGGAGGTTGTGAGAGCTATAGAGAGTAAATTGAGTGTAGCCTGTAATTTTAGGGATTCTAGGAGTACTACAGCTGTGGCAGCTGCAGCATGTAAATATGATGGCCAGCCCAGGACTGGGGGGTCGAGTTGTTTAGACAAGAAGACAATTAGTCATGGGCATGGCTCTTGTGTAAGAACCCTGACCACACAGCCTTTTACTTCTGCTGTGTGAAGGGAGAAGGGTTGGGAGGAATTGGGAAGCGCTATTGTAGGGGCTGTTTCTAGGGCTTTCTTTAGCAAACAAAAGGAAGAATGGGGGAAGGATTTGGGGTCTGTGGGGTCAGCTAAGTTTCCTTTTGTAAGTTTATAAAATCGTTTGGTTAGGAGGACAAAACCTGGTATCCAGAGGCTAAAGTATCCTACAATGCCTAGGAAGGAGAGAAGCTGTTGTTTGGTGGATGAGGTTGGCATTTGGGAAATTAACTGGATAAGGTTGGCAGGGAGAGCATGTGTATGCTGGTGAGGAATTATACCAAGCTAGGTAATGGATGGGGAAGAATTTGGGGCTTTAGAAAAAAAGCATTTTTGAGGTCAAGAAAAGAATAGTGAGTTGTGGAAGAGGGTATGGAAGATAGGAGGGTATAGGGGTTTGGTACAACAGGGTGGATGGGAAGTACAATCTGCTTGATGAGGTGGAGGTCTTGAACTGGTCTGCAGAATTTGTCTGTTTTTTTTGGACAGGAAGGATAGGGAAATTGTAAGGAGAGTTTGTAGGAATTAGAAGGCCATGTCATAATGGACTGGTGATAACAGGCCTAATTTAGGCCTTTTAAAGCCTGTTGTGGGGATGGGGTACTGGTGCTGGGTCGGATAAGGGTGGTTAGGTTTTAGGGAGATGATGAGGGGTGAGTGACTTGTAGCCAGGGATGGGGAGGTGGTTTCTGGCACCCTAGGGTTAAGGTAGAGGGACATAAGGGGAGCTACTGAGGGAGGTACAGGTTTGGGGAGGAGGGCGGCAATGAGGTGTGACTGTAGCCCAGAAATAGTTAAGGAGGCAGACAATTTTGTTAGGATATCTTGGCCTATCAGGGGAACTAGACAAGTGGGGATGATTAGGAAAGAATGTGGAAAGGAGTGCTGGCCTAATTGACATCATATTTGAGGAGTTTTGAGAGGCCTGGAGGCCTTGCTGTCAATTCCCACAACAGTTATGGAAGCTAAGGACACCGGTTCTTAAAAAGAAGGCAGCATGGAGTGGGCGGCCCCCATATTGATGAAGAAGGAGATGGACTTACCCTCCAGCGTAAGAGTTACCCTGAAGCTTGGTGTCCGTGATGGTCTAGCGGGCCTCTGAGATGTTCAGGCAGCGTCAGTCTTCAGCCGCCACGCTGAGGAGATTTAGGAAGGAGCAGCAACATGAATCAGACAGTCCAGCTTTCAGTGGGGGTCTGCACAGATGAGGCAGGGCTTAGGCGGAATCCCAGGCTGCAGGCATTTCTTGGCCCAGTGGCCAGGTTGCCAACACCTGAAGCAAGGTCCAGGAGGGGCAGCTGCACGCTGCAGTCTGGGCGCTTTGAAGTCTCTGTGAGCTGGTGGCGTGGCTGGGGTTCGTCGTAAGAAGGAGGCAAGCATCTGCAGTTTTGAGATGCACTGCTGCCAGGCAGCTTTTTTCCTATGGAACACCTTGAAGGCAAGGTTGATTAATTCCTGTTATGGGGTTTGAGGGCCAGATTTTAATTTCTGTAGCTTTTTTGTAATGGCAGGGGCTGATAGGGTGATAAAATGCATATTAAGTGTTTTTTTAGGGGTGAAAGTAGAAGGATGACATTTAAGTTACTCCAGGTTAAGTTATAGGACAGGGTTAGATGTTGGAACTCTTGTATATATTTAGTGGGATCTGATGACTAGGAGCCTAACTGTTGGCTGATTTGGAAAAGGTCGTATAAAGAGAAAGGAATGTGCACCCTAACTATGCCTTTGGCTCCAGCCACCTCTTGAAGGGGAATGGTTGGCCAGGGGTGGAGTTAGCTGCAGGACTAAAGTGTAAGCCAGACTGAGCATGAGGTGGGGGGGTGACAGGAGGGACAAAAGGAGGTGGGTTGTGGGCAGAGGAAGAGAAGGGAGGCTCTGGATGGGGGTCGTTAGGGCCTGGATTGGGGTTCGGTTGAAACGGGCAGGGAGGAGAAAGGTCAGAAGGGTTGAGGGACAAGGAGGATTTGGGGTTGCTGGCAGAGGTAGGAGGGACATACAGAAGGGAGAGAAGGAAAATTTGGTATAGGTTGTATTGAGAGCAGAGATTAGGGATGGATTGGAGTGTAAAAAAAATGCCCGGGCATCTGGCACCTCAGATCATTTGTCCATTTGTTGACAAAAATTGTTTAGGTCTCACAGAATAGAAAAGTTGAAAGTGCCATTTTCTGGCTATTTAGAACCATTTTCTAATTTGGATTGAGGCCAGGCTATGCTATAGGAAAAAAAAAAAAATGAGACGTTTAGGTTTCAGATCGTGCGAAAGCTGAAGAGGTTTTAGGTTTTTTAGGATGTAGGCTAAAGGCAAACACAAAGGAATAGAGGGCAAAATATTGCCCCTGATGAAGGAGATGTTTTAAGGAGAGGAGTAGAGATGAGAAAAGGAGTGAGCAGCTACCAGGGTTTTCAGCAGGTGACCCTGACGGAGTCCTGGTGAGTGCTCAATGCAGGCATCCCCATGGTTGACCAGACACTTTTCCTGAGTTCATGACCAATGCTGGGGTTTTTGAGTGAGAGGGAGAGACTTCTCTCCTCTGTCTCTACACAGATAAAGAGTGTCTCCTTTGTCTCTACTTAGAAGGAGAAAGATTTAAAAGAAGAGAGAGAGAGGGAGACACTTACCTCCTTTTCTCTATCTAGAAGAAGGATTTAAAGGAAAAGAGAGAGAAAGAGGGAGACACTTGTCTCCTTTAAAGGAAAAGAGAGAGAAAGGGAGAGACTGTTTTCTCTAAAGGAAAAGAGAGAGAAAGAGGGAGAGACTTGTCTCCTTTTCTCTTAAAAAAAAAAAAAAAAAGAGAGAGGGAGAGACTGCTTACTGGATCTGAAGGTAGTAAGAGGGTTGTTGGGCTGGTCTGATGCAGTGGGGTTGCAGGTGGATCTCCTCATAGAGGAAGAGCAGGAACATGGGGCTGGTCTCCCAAAGGAGTACCCTGTCCCAGGTTTTGGCACCAAATGTTAAGCATGCTGTGAATGAAGAGACCCTTCTAAACAGGCTGTGTATGAGCAATGTGGCTTTTTATTCACCTGTGTGCAGGTGGGCTGAGTCCAAAGAGAGAGTCAGTGGAGGGCAGTGGGATAGGATTTGGTTTTATAGGTTTGGAGTAGGCAGTGGAAAGTTACAGAAGTTACAGTTCAGGGCAGTTTTTGCAAACTGGGGGGCGGGGGTGGTAGGTTGCTGCGGGGGATGTCACAAGGTACAAGGTCCAGTGTCAAAAGGTTGGGTTATCAGTTAAGGCAGGAACAATGGCAATATGTTGCAAGGTCGGTAAATCAGGCTGCAGGGTCCAGTGACGTAAGGTTGACTCAGACTTTCTGGCTCCGGGAGTCTATTTGGACGTGTACATGTGCATCACAGGGGTCACCACGGTGAAGTCCATGGTGCAGCCAGTTCAAAGAACCTTGCATCTACTATTAGCAATAAATAATTTTTAATGTACCTTACAATTATGGAAATATGTCAGCCTGTCAAGACTTCACAGTTAAGAACTTCTGGAATAAAACAGTGGTGGGATATTGACATTTAGGAATTCTTAGTAGTTTAGGCAGAAGCCTAAAGTCTTATACTATTTTGACTTCTAACTAGCAACAGTAGAGTCACTCAGAGGCTGTAAACAAAGAAAAAAAATGGTCTCCTATATACCTTCTGTTTCCCCAATCCAAAATTTTTACAGTTGCTATGGCAAGCAATTGCTCCTCTGGTAAGACAACTCTTCCAGCCTTTCATAATCATTGCCACCATTCTATTCCCATAGGTCCAGAAATGGTCCCATGTCTCTAAGTATGTCTTGTTCCATCTGCACAGCTGTCAGAGCAATAATTTTGAAACAGAATTCTGATTGTTTCATTTTACTGCTTAAAAGCCTTCAAAGACAGCAAAGATGTTGTACTGAATAAAGGTAAAGACTTCATATGGAACAGTCAGATTCAGAGCTCCTACTCTGTGTCTCTATCGCTTCAACATTGACTCCTGCCCTCCTTTCCTTAATGGTCAGAAGCCAGTGACATATCCCAGGCAGGCAATTGTCTGATGTCTTTGTCCAGGACAAGAAAAAAGGCTTATAGATGCTGACATTAGAGTTCTCCCAAGGAAATGGCTTCACCCTTATAGTAGGCAGCCTCTAAGATGACCTCTAATGATCCTAACCTCTGATATCTGTGCCCCCGTGTAATCTCTTTCTTTGAATGTGGCCTGGACTTAGTGATTTGTTTCTAATGAATAGAATAAGTGGTATCTCAGAAGTGATGAGATACCACTTCCAAAGCTAGGTTGCAAAAAGATTGTAGCTTCTCTCTAAGGGAGCTTCTTTGACTTTCTCATTCACTCACTCTGAAAAAAAACAATTGTCATGTTTTGAGCTGCTCTGATGGGAAGCTCAAATGGCAAGAAAGTGATGTCTTTGATCACCAGACAGCAAAAACATGAGGTATGTCAATAATCATGTAAATAAACTTGTAAGTGACTCTGACCACAGTTGAATTTTGATGTCTGAAGCCTCTGACACCTAGATTTCAATCTTTTGAGACACCCTGAGCCAGAGACCATGCCCTAAAAAAACTGAAATGGTAAATGTTTAAGTTGATAATTATGGGGTAACTTATTATGCAGCAATATATAACTAATATAATCACTACCCAGTCACTCTATGATGAAGGCCATTATTCAACATGCCCAAGAAACCCATAGCCTCCAATTGACTTTATATTATTTTGTTTTTAAACACAAATAACTGAGAAAAGGAGCATGAGGAAAAGTTGGTGGGGATTCAGGGGAATGTAATGGTAATGTTCATTTCCTTGAATGAAATAATGATTCCATATATATATATATATATATATATATATATATATATATGTCATAAATATTAAGTTACATATTTTAAACATGTAATTTATTATGTATTAATTAGAACTTAACAAAGCTGTTAAAATATTACTGGAGAGAGAAGACTCATCAAATTTTTGAAAAACAAGACTCTGACATAGCAGACAGGGAGCCAAATAAATAAAATGTAGAAGGAAATCAGAAAAAAATTGAAACAGTACAGAAAGACAGAAAAAATGTCAAAAGAAATCCTCTAAAATTATCCTGTAAGAAATAAATGAAAATTTTTTCAGCCATGAAAAATGAAGGCTATAAAAAAGAATAGTATATGAATAAGAAAGGAGGAGTTCCTAGACATTAAAAATAGTGGAAGTTGAAAATTCAACAGAAGGTTTAGAAGATAAAATTAAAGAAATCTCCCAGCAAGTCAAATAAAGACAAAGAGGAGGAAAATGGGAAGAAGAAGATAATAAAATGAGAGGTATATAGTTCAGAGATCTATATTAGAATTAAAAAAAGAAGTAAAAGAGGCTTATTTATCAATTTATTTTCTAATTTGAAAAACTAAATACAAACTTACACATTTAAAAAGTCCAAATAGTGCTCAAAAATAAATTTTAGAAGACCAGCTATAAGGCACTTTGTATTAGTTATCCATTGCTATGTAACAAATGACTACAAAAGGTGGCAACTAAAAACAGCATTTAAGAGGTGGAGCAAGATGGCAGAATCGAAGTCTACAGTGTTCATTGTCTCCCACAGGAACACCAAATTTTAACAACTGTCACAGAAAAGCATCATTACAAGAACCAAAAACCAGGTGAGCAATCACAGCACTTCGTTTTAAATTCGTTTCACTGAAAGAGGTATTGAAGAAGGCAGGAGAGACAGTCTTGAATTACTGACACCACCCCTCCCCAACCCTTTAGCAGTGGCCACATGGTACAGAGTTTGTGTCCTTGGGGGAGGGAGAGCTCAGTGACTGGGGTACTTTACGTTGAATTCAGTGCAGCCCTGTCACAGTGGAGAGCAAAGTCTTGCTTAGCCAGCACTCGCACATGGAAGGAGCATTTGGATCAGCCCCAGACAGAGGGAAATCATCCATCTCAGAGGTAAGAACAAAGTCTGCCACCAGGGGCTGAAGTGCTCTGGGGTCCTAGGTAAACTTGAAAGGCAATCTAGGACACAAGAACTGCAATTCCTAGGCATCTCCTACCTAGAAGGTAAATAACTCACTGGGAATAGTAACTATACAGAAGAGAGTAACACTGTAATTGTGGTTTGTAATCTATTCTTACCTTAATTAGAAAGGCAAGTCTCAGAACCAGCAAACTAGGGTAGCACATGACCTAGGGAGATACCACCCAGGGTAGCTAAAGGGGTGCTTGCATCTCCCCAAACCCAGGCAGCACATCTCTCAGCAACAAAAGCAATTCCATCCCTTAAGAAAGCAATAAGTAAAGAAAACTTTGTCTTGCATCTTGCATACCAGCTCAGCTACCGTAGCACACAGAGTACTGGGCAGAGTCATGAGACCCCTATTTGAGGCCCTGGCCATTATGACATTTCTATCCACATTCTTGGCCAAAAATGACCCCACTGCCTTTAAGGGAAGGATGCAGTCTTGGCAGGATTAATCACATGCTTTCTAAGGAGCCCTTGGGTCCTGAATAACCAATAGTGATATACAGGTAGTACACCATAGGCTGTTGGCACTGAGATAAGCTGACTTCAGGTGTGACCTAGAACATTTTCAGCTATGGTGGCTATGCTGAAAGACTCCTTCTGTTTGAGAAAAGCAGAGGGAAAAGTGATAAAGACTTTGTCTTGCACCTTAGGTACCAGCTTGACAACAGTGGAATAGAGTAACAAGCAGGTTCTTGGTGTCCCCAAGTCCAGACCTAGGCTATTGGGCAGGATTTATGGGCTTGTCCTGGACCAGAAGGGAGCTCACTGCACTGAGAGGGTTTGGGAGAAGTCACCACAAGCTGAGTGAAGAGCCTCGGTCTTTATGTCAACATCAGTAGTGGCCTGGCAGAATTCCCCATGGGCTAGTGGTAGTAGTGGCCACAAGGAGAGGCTCCTCAGCCCATGCAAAGAGAGGGAAAGAACAGGAAGAACTTTGCATTGCAGTCTGAGTGCCAGCTTGGCCACAGTAGACTAGAACACTGGTAAACCTCTAAGAATTTTTACTCCAATCCCTGGCTTCCAGAGAGCATCTCCAGACCTTCCTAGGAGCTGGAGGAGCACAATGTCCTGAAGGGAAGGACACAAACCTGGCTAGCATTACCACTTTCTGATCATAGAGCCCTAGGGCCTTGAATGAACATAGGTGGTAGCCAGGCAGTGGTTACAGTGGGCCTTGGGTGGGACCCAGTGCTGTATTGGCATCAGGTTGACCCAGCATAGTTCTCATGGTGGTGAACAGAGGGTTGCTTTTATCACCACATTACTGGTTCCAGGTCTCTTAGCACAGAAAGAGAGCCTCGATTTGTTTGGATGAAAGTAAAGGAAAAGAAAACAAGAATCATGCCTGGTAATCCAGAGGTCATGTGGATTTTATCCAAGATGGTGAAACCATCTCTCTATTAAAAATATAAAAATTAACTGGGCATGGTGGCATGCACTGGTAAGCCTAGCTACTCAGGAGGCTGAGGCAAAAGAATCGCTTCAATCCAGGAGGCAGAAGTTACAGTGAGCCAAGGTAGTGCCCCTGCACTATAGCCTGGATGACAAAACAAACAAACAAACAAAAACAGTGCTATTGGGCTTAGGATTTAAATCTCTTTGAATGCCTGGAAGCCTTCTCCAGAAGGATGAACACAAAGTCCAGACTATGAAGAATACAGTAAATAATTAACTTTTCAATGCCCAGACACCAGTAGACATCAGTGAACATATATAAGCATCAAGATCATCCAGGAAAATGTGGCTTCAGCAAACAAACTAAATAAGTCACTGAGCACAAATTCTGAAGAAACAGAGGTACGTGAACTTTCAGAAAGACAATTAAAAATAACTATGTTGAGGAACTCAGATTCAAGATAACACAGAGAAGGAATTCAGAATTAGATAAGTTTAACAAATTTTTTTAATTCAAGCAGAAGTTCTGGAGTTGATAAATTCAATTCACATACTGAAGAATGCATCGAGGCTCTTAATAGTAGAATTGATCAAGTGGAAGAAAGAATTAGTGAGCTTGAAGACAGGCTATTTGAAAATCAATAGTAAAAGGATACAAAAAATAAATAAATAAAAGAGAATGAAGCAAACCTATAAGATGTAGAAAATAACCCCAAGTGGGAAAATCTGTTATTGGCCTTATAGGGAAAGTAGAGAAAGACATAGAGGTAGAAAGTATATTCAAAGAGAGAATAGCATAGAACTTCCCAAATCTAGAGAAGATAGCAGCATTCAAGTAAAATAAGGTAATAGAACACCAAGACGTTTAACCAAAAAAAGACTCCTGGAAGGCATTTAATAATCAAACTCCTGAAGGTCAAGCATAAAGTGTCCTAAAAGCAGCAAGAGAAAAGAAACAACATACAATGGCGCTCTAATACATCTGGCAACAGACTTTTCAACGGAAACCTTACAGGCCAGGAGAGAGTGGCATGACATGTTTAAAGTGCTAAACAACAACAACAACAACAACAACACCTTTTACTCTATAGTAGTATATCTAGTGAAAATATACTTCAAACATGGAGGAGAAATGAGGACCATCCCAGTAAAACAAGAGCTAAGGGGTTTCATCAACAACACACCTGTCCTACAAGAAATGCTAAAAGGGAATTCTTCAATCTGAAAGAAATGGATGTTAATGAGCAAGGAGAAATCATCTGAAGGTAAATAACTCACTGGTAATAGTAACTATACAGAAGAGAGTAACACTGTAATTGTGGTTTGTAATCTATTCTTACCTTAATTAGGGAAGACAATAAATTAATCAAAAATAACCACAACAACTTTAAAAGACACAGACAGTATAATCAGACATAAAGAGAAAGAACAAAAAGTGAAAAAAGTGGGGAGACAAAATTAAAGTGTAGAGTTTCTATCAGTTTTCTTTCTGCATGTTGGTCTATTTGTTTATGTAGTAAGTGTTAATCAGTTGTCACCAGTTTAAAATAATGTGTTACAAGATAGTATTTCAAGCCTCATGGTAATTTCATAACAAAAAATATGCAACAGACATACAAGAAAAAAAAGCAAGAATTTAAATCATAGCAACAGAGAAAATTGCCTTCACTAAATGGAAGATGAAAAGAAAGGACAGAAGGAAGAGAAGCTCACAAACCAATCAAGAAACAACAAAATGAAAGGAATGTCCCAACAGTTCAATAATCACATTGGAAGTAAATGGACTTAACTCTCTAATAAAAAGACATGGAAAGGCTGATTGGACTTTTAAAAAATAAAAAGCCTGAGGCAATTTCCACCAAGATGGCCAAATGGGAACAGCTTTGGTCCACAGTTCCCAGTAAGAGTAATGCAGAAGGCGAGTGATCTCCACATTTCTAACTGAGGTACAAGGTTCATCTCATTTTGACTGGTTAGACAGTGGGTGCAGCCCAAGGAGAGCAAGCTGAAGCAAGGTGAGGGCATCGCCTCACCCAGGAAGTGCAAGGGGCTGAAAAAATCTCTCTCCTAGCCTAGGGAAGCCATTAGGGACTCTTCTTGAGACTCTGGGACTCTGGCTCAGACATTGCACTTTCCCCACTGTCTTCACAACCCATAGAACAGTAGATTCCCTCTGATGCCTACAACACCAGCATCCTGGGTTTCCAGCATAAAACTAGGCAGCCATTATAGCCACATCAGTTTGCTTGTTATTTTTTATTTTTTTTTTCTCATACCCAACTGGTGCCTGGAACACCAGTGAGACAGAACTGCTCATTCTCCTGAAAAAGGGGGCTGCAGCCAGAGAGCCAAGTGATCTGGCTCTGTGAGTCCCATTCCCACAAAGACTAGCAATTTAGATCCACTGGTTTGAAATTCTTGCAACCAGCACAGCAGTCTGAGCTCAACCTGGGATTTCTGAGCTTGGTGGAGTGAGGGGTGTTCACCATTGCTAGGGCTCTGGTAGGTGGTTTGAACCTCACCTGTTCAAACAAAGTCTCAGGAAGTTTACACAGCAACTGGGCAGAGCACACAGCAGCTCAGTAAGGCCTCTGCAGGCAGACTGTCAATAGACTCCTTTCTTGCTGGGCAGAGGATCTCTGAAAAAAGGTAGCAGCCCATAAGGGACTTATAAATAAAGTCCCCACATTCCTGGGACAGAGCATGTGGGAAAAGGAGTGGTCTGGGTTCAGCTTCAGCAGAGTTAAACATTCTTGCCTGGTAGCTCTGAAGGGAGCAATGGATCTCTCAGCACAGTGCTTGAGCTCTGATAAGGGACAGACTACCTCCTCAAGTGGCTCCCTTATCTCAATGTATCCTAACTGGGAGGCATCTCTTACAGGAGAGCTCTAACTGGCATCTAGTGGGTATCCTTCTGGGAAAAAGCTACCAGCTGAAGAAACAGGCAGCAATCTTTGCTGTTCTGCAGCCCCTGTGAGTGATTCCCAGGCAATCCAGGTCTAGAATGGACCTCAAGCAAACTTCAACAGACCTGCAGTAGAGAGGTCTGACCGTTAGAAGGAAAACTAACAAATATAAAGAAGTAGCATCAACATCAACACAAAGGACATCCACTCACAGACCCCATCCAAAAGTCACCAACTTCAAAGACCAAAGATAGATAAATCCACTAACATGGGAAGAAACCAGTTCAAAAAGGCTGAAATCTCCAAAAACCAGAATGCCTCTTCTCCTCCAAGGGATCACAACTCATCACCAGCAAGGGAAGAAAACTGCATGGAGAATGACTTTGACAAATTGACAGAAGCATGCTTCAGAAGGTGGGTAATAACAAACTTCTTTGAGCTAAAGGAACATGTTCTAAACCAATGCAAGGAAGCTAAGAACCTTGAAAAAAGGTTAGACAAAATGCTAACTAGAATAATCAGTGTGGAGAAAAATATAAATGACTTGATGGAGCTGAAAAAAACAGCCTGAGAACATTGTGAAGCATACACAAGTTTCAATAGCCAAATCAATCAAACAGAAGAAAGGGTATCAGAGATTGAAGATTCGCTCAATGAAACAAAGCAAGAAAGCAAGATTGGGAAAAAAGTGAAAAGAGATTAACGGGTCCTCTAAGAAATATGCGATTTCATGAAAAGACCAAATTTAGCTTTGATCAGTGTACCTGAAAGTGACGGGGGGGGTGAGGGGAAGAAAGAAACCAAGTTGGAAAACACTCTTCAGGATATTATCCAGAACTTCGCTAACCTAGTAAAGCAGGCCAACATGCAAATTTGGGAAATACAGAGAACACCACAAATATATTCCTTGAGAATAGCAACCCCAAGACACAATCATCAGATTCACCAGGGTTGAAATGAAGGAAAAAACGCTAAGCACAGCCAGAGACAAAGGTGGGGTTACCCACACATGGAAGCCTATTAGTCTCACAGTGGATCTCTTGGCAGAAACTCTACAAGCCAGAAGAGAGTTGGGGGCAATATTCAACATCCTTGAAGAAAAGAATTTGCAACCCAGAATTTCATATCCAGCTAAAATAAGCTTCATAAGAAAAGGGGAAATAAAATCCTTTATGGAAAAGCAAATGCTCAGAGAGTTTGTAAGCACCAGACCTGACAGAAAGGAACAACCAGTACCAACCACTGGAAAAATATATCAAATTGTAAAGATCATCAACAGTATGAAGAAACTGCATCAACTAATTGGTAAAACAACCAGTTAGCATCAAAATGGCAGGATCAAATTCACACATGACAATATTACCCTTAAATGTAAATGGACTAAATGGCCCAATGAAAAGACACAGACTGGCAAATTGGATAAACAGTCAAGACCCATTGTTGTGCTGTATTCAGGAGACCCATCTCATGTGCAAAGACAGGCATAGGCTCAAAATAAAGGGAAAGAGGAAGATTTACCAAGAAAATGGAGAGAAAAAAGCAAGTTTTCAATCCTAGTCTCTGATAAAACAGACTTTAAACCAACAAAAATCAGAAGAGACAAAGAAAGACATTGTTTAATGGTAAAGGAACCAATGCAACAAGGGATTGATGCAACAAGAACAGCTAACTATCCTAAAGATATATGCACCCAATACAGGAGCACCTAGATACATGAAGCAAGTTCTTAATGACCTAATAAAGAAACTTAGACTCCCACACAATAATAGTGGGAGACTTTCACAGCCCACTGTCAATATTAGACGTATCAGCAAGACAGAATATCCAGCACTTGAACGCAGATCTGGACCAAGCAGACCTAATAGACATCTACAGAACTCTCCACCACAAATTGACAGAATATACATTCTTTTCAGCACCACATCACAGTTATTCTAAAATTGACCACATAATTGGAAGTAAAACATTCCTCAGCAAACCACACAACTACTTGGAAACTGAACAACCTGCTCCTGAATGACTACTGGATAAATAATGAAATGAAGGCAGAAATAAAGATGTTCTTCAAAACCAATGAGAATAAAGACACAACATATCAGAATTTCTGAGACACATTTAAAGCAGTGTCTAGAGGGAAATTCATAGCTCTAAATGCCCACAAGAAAAATGAGGAAAGATCTAAAAGTGACGCCTTAACATTGCAATTAAAAGAACTAGAGGAGCAAGATCAAAAAAGTTCAAAAGCTAGCAGAAGAAAAGAAATAACTAAGATCAGAGAAGAACTGAAGGAGATAGAGACACAAAAAAAATCCTTCAAAAATCAATAAATCCAGGAACTTTTTTGAAAAAAATTAACAAAATAGACCATGTCAGACTAATAAAGAAGAAAAGAGAGAATAATCAAATAGGTGCAATAAAATATGATAAAGAGGATATCACCATTGATCCCACAGAAATACAAACTACCATCAGAGATTAGTACAGACACCTCTATGCAAATAAACCAGTAAATCTAGAAGAAATGGATAAATTCCTGGACACTTACATCCTCCCAAGACGAAACCAGGAAGAAGCTGAATCCCTGAATAGACCAACAACAAATTCTGAAATTGAGGCAGCAATTATTAGCCAACAAACCAAAAAAGTCCACAACCAGATGGGTTCACAACTGAATTCTACCAGAGGTACAAAGAGGAGCTGTTGCCATTCCTTCTGAAACTATTCCAAACAATGGAAAAAGAGGAATCATCCTTAACTCATTTTATGAGACCAACATGATCCTGATACAAAAACCTGGCAAAGACACAACTAAAAAAGAAAATTTCAGGCCAATATTCTAATGATGAACATTGATGCAAAAATCCTCAATAAAATACTGCCAAACCGAATGCAACAGCACATCAAAAAAATTATCCATCACCATCAAATAGGCTTCACCCGGGGATGCAAGGCTGGTTCAACATATGCAAATCTATAAAGGTAATCCATCACATAAACAAAACCAAAGACAAAAACCACATGATTTTCTTAATAGATACAGAGAAGTCCTTCAACCAAATTCAACAGCCCTTTATTCTAGAAACTCTCAATAAACTAGGTCTTGATAGAATGTATCTCAAAATATTAATAGAATATTTATGACAAACCTGCAGCCAATATCATACTGAAGGGGAAAACCTTGAAGCATCCTCTTTGAAAACTGGCTCAAGACAAGGATGCCATCTCTTACCATTCCTATTCAACATAGTATTGGAATTTCTGGCCAGAGCAATCAAGAAAGTAAAAGAAATAAAAGGGTATTCAATTAGACAAAGAGGAAGTCAAATTGTGTCTATTTGCAAACATGATTGTACATTTAGAAGACCCCATCATCTCAGCCCAAAACCTCCTAAAGTTAATAAGCAACTTCAGCAAAGTCTCAGGATACAAAATCAATATGCAGAAATCACAAGCATTCTTATATATCCAGTAACAGACAGAGAGTCAAATCATGAGTGAACTCCCATTCACAATTGCTACAAAGAGAATAAAACACCTAGGAATACAACTAACAAGGATGTGAAGGACCTCTTCAAGGAAACTACAAACTACCAGTCAAGGAAATAAGAGAGGACATAAACAGATAGAAAAACATTCCATGCTCATGGTTAGGAAGAATCAATATCATGAAAATGGCCATACTGCCCAAAGTAATTTATAGATTCAATGCTATCTCCATCAAGCTACCATTGACTGTCTTCACAGAATTGAAAAAAACCACCTTAAGCTTCATATGGTACCAAAAAAGAGCCCACATAGCTAAGACAAACCTAAGTGGGGTGGGGGGGGTGCTGGGAAACACATGTAGGCATCACACTACCTGACTTCAACCTATGCTACAAGGCTACAGTAATCAAAACAGCATGGTCCTGGTACCAATATAGAGATGTAGACAAATGGAACAGAGGCCTCAGAAATAATGCCACACACTTAGAACCATTTGATCTTTGATAAACATGACAAAAACAAGCAATGGGGAAATGATTCCCTATTTAATAACTGGTATTGGGAAAACTAGCTAGTCATAAGCAGAAAGCTGAAACTGAATCCCTCACTTACACATTATTAAAAAATTAATTCCAGATGCATTAAAGATTTAAACATTAGACCTACTACCATAAAAATCCTAGAATAAAACCTAGGCAGTACCATTCAGGACATAGGCATGGGTAAGAACTTCATGACTAAAACAGCAAAAGCAATGGCAATAAAAGCCAAAATTTACAAATGGGCTCTAATTAAACATAAGAGCTGCTGTAGAGCAAAAGAAACTATCATTAGAGTAAACTGGCAACCAACAGAATGGGAAAAAAGTTTTGCAATCTGCCCATCAGACAAAGGACTAATATCCAGAATCTACAAAGAATTTAAACAAATGTACAAGAAAAAAACAACTGCATCAAAAAGTGGGTGATGGACATGAACAGACACTTCTCAAAAGAAGACACTTAGGCAGCCAACAAACATCTGATAAAAAGCTCATCATCACTGGTCATTGGAGAAATGCAAATCAAGACCCACAGCTAGTATTATACTGATAGGGAAAAGCTGAAAGCCTTTTTTCTAAAATCTGGAATATAACAAGAATACCCACTTTCATAACAAAGATGCCCATTTTCCACTTCTATTGAACATGATACTGGAAGTCCCAGCTAGAGCAACCTGACAAGAGAAAGAAATAAAGGGCATCCAAATTGGAAAGAAAGAAGTCAAATAATCTTTGTTTGTAGATGATATGATCTTATATTTCAAAAAACCTAAACACTTTACCAAAACATCTATTAGAACTGATAAATTCAGTAAAGTTTCAGGATACAAAGTCAACATAGAAAAATTTGTAGCAATTCTATATGCCAACAGCGAACAATCTGAAAAAGAAATAAATGTAATCCCATGTTCAATAGCCACAAATAAAATTAAATACCTTGGAATTAACAAAAGAGATAAAAGATTTCTGCAATAAAAACTGTACAACATGGATCAAAGAATATGAAGAGGACACAAAAATCTGGAAAAATATCCCATGTTCATGGACTGGAAGAATCAATAAAATTTCCATATAACTGCAAGCAATATACAGATTCAATACAATCCCTATCAAAATATCAATGACATTCTTCATAGAAATAAAAAGAATCTTAAAATGTATATGGAACCACAAAAGACATAGAATAGTAAAAGCTATGCTGAGCAAAAAGAACAAAACTGGAGGAATTCCATTACCTGACTTCAAATTATACCACAGACCTATAGTAACCAAAACAAAACGATACTGGCATAGAAGCAGACACACAGACCAATGTTAACAGAATAGAGAACCCAGAAACAAATCCATACACCTACAGGGAACTCGTTTTCAACAAAGGTGCCAAGAATATGCCCTGGTGAAAAGATAGTCTTTTCTATTGTGCTGGGAAAACTGTATAACCATAAGTGAAAGAATGAAAGTAGAGCCCTATCTCTCACTGTATACATAAATAAATATGAATTAAAGATTTAAATCTAAGACCTCTAACTATGAAAATATTATGCAAAACAATTGAGGAAACTCTCCAAGACATTGGTCTGGGCAAAAATTCTTGAATGATACCCCACAAGCACAAGCAACCACAACCAAAGCACAAATGGACACATGGGATCATATCATGCAATCAACCAACAAAGTGAAGAGACAACCCAAAGAATGGGAAAGAAATATTTGCAAACCACCTATCTGACAAGGAATTAATAATGAGAATATTTAAGGACCTCAAATAAGTCTCTAGAAAAAATCTAATAATCTGATTTTTTAAATGGGCAAAATTTGAATAGATATTTCTAAAAAGAAGACACACAAATGGCAACAAAAAAGCATATGAAAAAGTAATTGGCATCATTGGTCATCAGAGAAATGCAAATCAAAACTACAATGAATATGATGAGTTCTTCAAAAAACTAAAAATAGCGATATCATAGGATTCAGCCACCCCAGTGCTGAGCATGTACCCCAAAGAAAGAAAATCAGTATGTTGAAGACATACCTGTACTCCCCTGTGAATTGCAGCACTGTTCACATTAGCAGAAGTTTGGAAGCGGCCTGTGTCCATCAACAGACAAACGGATAAAGAAAGTGTGGCACTTATATACAACAGAATACTATTCAGCCCTATAAAAGAATGAGATCCTGTCACTTGAAACAATATGGGTAGAACTGGAGATCATTATGTTAAGTGAAATATGCCAGGCACAAAAGACAAACATCAAATATTCTCAACTATTGGTTGAATCTAAAAAGTAAAACAAACTCAAAAAGATAGAGAATAGGAAGATTTTTCACAGAGGCTCGGAAGGGCAGTGGGGAAACAAGGGGACGGTGGGGATGGTCAATGTGCACAAAAAATAATTAAAAAGAATAAGATGTAGTATCTGATAGCACAACAGGGATCAATAAATTGTACATCCTAAAGTAACTAAAAGTGTGTATTTGGATTGTTTGTAACACAAAGGATAAATGTTTGAGGGGATATATACCACATTTTCCATGATGTGATTATTATGCACTGCATAACTGTATCAAAATATCTCATGTACCCTGTAAATATATATACCTACTATGCACTCATAAAAGTTAAAAATTAAAAACAGCCACAGGAACAACATTCATTTATCATCTCACAATCTCAGTGCATTGAGAAATCTATACGTGACTTGACTGCATTCTTTGATTCAGGGTCCTTGACATTCCTGACGTCAAAGTATTACCCAAAAGTAGGAAAGGATGTCCTGATGTCAAGGTGTTACCCAAAAGTAAGAAAGGAGTCTTACCTGAAGGCAAACTAGGAAAGATCTGGCTTCTATGATCACTCGTAAATGATTGGCATGATTTAGTTATTTGTAAACTGTTAGACTGAGAACATCAGCGCTTTGCTGGCTGTTAGCCAAAGGCCATCCTCACTGCGTTGCTTAGAGGCTTCTCCAATATGGCAACTCAGTTTATCTCAGCATAAAAACCAAGAAGGAAAAAGAGAGTAAGCTAACAAGACAGAAATCACAATTATAGAAATCCTATCTCATCATCTTTGTCATAATCTATCGGTTAGAAGCAAGTTCTTAAGCCAACCCATACTCAAGGAAAAGGACTACACAAGGGCATGACTTCGAGGAGGCGGGGATTATTGGTGCCATCATGGAAATCTGTCTCCACACACTTCGTTATGAACCTGGAAAAAACTGGGAAAAAAGAAACTTGAAACAACCTGAGACAGAGACCATTAGCAATTATAAAACATGTTATGTGTTCCTTCACTTTTCCTAGTAGATTTCCTTGCAATTATGTTAGAGCAGTGATTCTCAACATGGGTAATTCTGCCTCTCATGGGACCTTGTGAATAGAAATCTTCCGTTATCATAGTAGGGGATGTTACTGACATCTAATGGGCAGAGGCCAGAATTGTTGCTAAATATATTTCACAAGGTACAAGACGGCCCCCACAGGAAAGCATTATCTAACCCCAAATATCAATACGATCAAGATCCAGAAACTTGCATTTTTTGACAAGTACTGTAAATAGAAGTGATATATCTGTGTCAAAGCAGTTAGGAGCCAGTGAATATTCTCCACATCTTCTTTCCTCAATCAAAATGACCTTGAAAGCCACATGTTGAGATGGTACTATTACAACATGGAGGCAAGCTCCTATTAACTGCATCAGACACATGAGCAAGAAGCAAACATGTGCTTTGTTGACATTTCAGCATTTGTCTGTTGAGAAAATTAGCAATAAATAAGTAGACAAAACTACAAATGCCTGAAAATCAGGATGGTACTGGACTCAAAATCAAGGTGGTACAGCACCAGAGGCAAGAAGGCAGTGCATAGGTCACCTCAATACTGGGGAACAGCAATATCCACTACAGAATTATAAATATCCCTTTTCTTCAAATATATTTGGTTCATAGCATTTGGAAAATAGATAAGATTTCATATAAAAATTTATCAGAATCTATTTTGTTCTTCAAATTGAGTAGTAAGAGTTGAGATAACAAATGATACTTGAACATATGCCTGCCCCCAATCTATCAAATGTGAAGGTAGAAAAAAGGCATTTTCAAATATCTTTCCATATTTGAAGTATCATTTCAAATATCAGTATGAAATATTTCAAATAGCAAAAGGTTTCAGGTTATCTATCATCAACTGACCATGTCTTAAGAAGCTTCTTAAGAATGTACGCTCCCAGATGAAGGGAATAAATCAAGGAAAAAGAACATAGTGGGTACAGAAAGCAGTGATCCTAACAGAGAAGAGAGGTGAGGAGTATTTCCAGCATGACAGCAACACAGCAGGCCCAGGGAGCAACCAGTTTCAATTGGTGTAAGAAGATACTTAATACATTCAAAATAGAAATTCTCACTTGTTCTCCACCAGCCTTATCTCTTAAAGGACACTTTGATACATCTACTCACTTAAGTCATAAGCGCCATTATCCTCACTTACTTACTCCTACTCATCTCTCCAGATTTATTTCTGAGTTACTCTGGAGCCTCTGCCTGGGAGCACATTATGTTTTCTCCTGCTTTGTAAAACCATTTGCATAACAAAATTTTACTGTGTCTTTTGACATGTCTTTGACGTCAGTCACGTCACAATTCTGTTGTGATAACCACACAGATTAATATCTGCTATGACCTTGATGAAAATACCCTGATCCTAATGGATAGGTTAATATAGAAGATGGTAGATAATCTACAGAAAACGATGATTCTGTAATGCTAGGGAGGCAGCAGATCATTCTTGGCCCGGGACTGTAAAATTTTGTGTCTGCGAATGCAGGAAGAATTGCCATTTTGACTCAGTGAATTGAAAAAGAATTAAAATTCAAAAAGTCTTTGACTTTTTGAGTTTCTTAGTTGCTTTGCTAGGCTCTACTCAATGTGATCGTGACACCTGAAACTTTCCAGCAGGAGCTGTATATGGAAACCACCAGATCAATAGACAGGATAGCAAGGACAAGTCAGGCTGAAACTGTAGAAGCTGGTGTCTGAGACGGAGCCCCTTGGGATGGGATCACGAGGAATGGCAGAAGCCCAAGGACCCTGGAGCCTGCCCTTGGCTGGCACTTTTTCATGCCAAGCAGAAATGAGATAATTTCCCAGGCTGTAGATGTTAGAAGGGTGAGAGCAGAACAGTATTTTAACTCTCAATGAGCCGACTGCATCTATAGAATGTTTTAAAATACAAGGAACTATAAAACAAGATCAATTAAATAGTTACAAGATATTTTTAATGTGGGAATAGGTAATGGCAAAAATAATAGTCAAGTTAAGAACAAGTTCTTTGTTTATGGACCTCCCTTTAAAAAGCAGTCAAGGAAACTGATTTAGTGCTAGATTTTTTTTTATCTTTGTATAATTTTCTTGTAAATATTTGTGCATTAAATCTTTCCCTTTATAGGCAGCTGCAATCTTGACACTTTGTGATTTGGGCAAGCTAATGAGGGTCAAAGGAAATAAATCTAGTGTTCGAACTATAGTCAGTTATGACTTATTACTTGCACCAATCAGTCCTCCAAAATGGAAAATCAAAATTATTCAACTGAAATAAAAATATCTTATTTTTGTGCACAGAAAATCATCTATTTTTTAACCTTCTGCTTTAAGATGCATAAAAGATTACATCTGACCAGGTGGAGTTCTGAGTGTGAAAGTTATAGTTAAATGAGTCTCTAAGGATTTGAAAACTTTTAGATTCCAGGATGATCCATGGTTTCCAAGAATACTGAAACAAAATGAAATTAGGAGAAAAACTACTGAAGAATTAAACAGTTCTACTTCGGATATAATTTTATTAATGATAAACTGACCTTTTTGAACTGAGTTGTAGGGGAGGAACTGGTAAGATATTCAGGGACTTTCAAAGCCTTGGAATAGTTCTAGTCAGTTTGAATTCTGACTTCTGGTCTTGATTTCTGCAAATTCTACCTGGAGAAAGCAAATGCATGATAGAAAAGGGATTGGTTTTCTTTTCCCTTATCACCCTAGTAAAATATGGATAAATACTATAGAAAATTAAAGAACCTTATAAAAGGTAATGTGACATTAGATGAATAATGTTAAGTGGAGGGCAAATCTATTTTCTTTATGAAAAAAAAAATCACAATTTGTTAGTGATTCCTGCAGAATGGAGAGGTAACCTAAGTGGTCGTTCACTGGGACCTGGAGAGGCAGAGCCACGTTAACCCTTAAAGCTACAGGAAGGTTTTGCCCTTCTATATTTCTGGCCAGACACAGCCCAAACCTGGCCAAGCTGAATGAAGGCAATCAGAGGAATATGACATAGTGAGATCCAGTTGGTATGGGGAAAAAATAAAGCCTAAGAAAAGAGAAGATGAGAAAGCAGGTTTGGAGTTGAATACAGTTTACTCAAAATACTGAATGCCCAAAAGGGAAAAACAATAGATCCCTGCCTTGAAGCAGACTGAAGTGAGATCAAGTTCCTTGGTGTCCCCAGCCTGTGAGGCCAGAAACCTTAATACAAGAAATGTTAGAAAGCCTGGGAGTGGGGCCACATGCTAGCTTCAGATAGTAATACTGCCTGGATGAACAGAGATGCTACCTTATCCACTGAAAACCTTCAATACTACCAGCCTCTTAGTAAATAGTTTATTAAATTATTTGGGATAGTTTGAATAATAGCACCTGAGATATTTCTTAGGCAATTAATATTGGCCCTATCTAGGTACAAGAACCAAGCCCAATATATGGTTAGCCTGTTTGGATTTTGTCATAACTATATTTTACACCTAAAAATCTTATTCATCAAATTGCCTATACAAAAGTGCCTTCATAGCTCTTGTTCTTGGTAATTACGTAGGTACTACAGAAGGCAAACTGCTACTTCATAACATATTTAATTTATACTGAAATATACTTTTTACCTATATATCTTTTAATTGTTAAATGTGTAATATATATGAAGTAAATAACATGCATGTACTAGTAGTAATGATAATAATACAGTAAAGCTAGCTCCAAAGTTCTTACCACTCAGATTAAGAAATAAGTATTACTGACACTGGAAACTCTTTTCATATCCTTCCCTAATCACTTGGCTCTCCCTTCCTTACAGAAGGAACCACTATCTTGAAATGTTTAATTCATTTTGTTGCTTTTCTTCATAGTCTTTTATAAACATATGCATCTTTAAAATTGTATATATTGTTATGAATATTTTTAAATAAAATTACACTGTGTGTTTTTTTCTGTCATTTTAGATTCAGATTTAGATTACATGTGCAGGCTTATTACATGGGCATACTGCATTTCTATATGCCAACAATGAGCAATCTGAAAAAGATATCAATAAAGCAATCTCATTTACAAAAGCTACAAATAAAATTAAATATATAGGAATTAACCAAAGTAAAAAAAAATCTCTGCAATGAACACTATAAAACACTGATGAAAGAGATGGAAAAAGACATAAAAAATGAAAAGATATTTCATGTTCATGGAAAGGAAGAATATTGTTAAAATGTCCATACTACCCAGAGCAGTCTACAGATCAATGCAATCCCTATGAATACACCAATGACATTCTTTACAGAAATATGAAAAACAATCCTAAAGTTTATATAGAATCCCAAAGTACCAGAATAGCCAAAGCCATGCTAAGCAAAAAGAACAAAACTCGAGGAATAACATTACCTGACTTCAAATTATACTCCAGAGCTATAGTAACCAAAAAAAGCATGGTACTGGCATAAAAACAAACACATAGACCAATTGGAACAGATTAGAGAGCTCAGAAACAAATACAGATAGCTACAGTGAACTCATTTTCAACAAAGATGCCAAGAATGTATTGAGGGAAAAGACACTTTCTTGAATAAATTGTGCTGGGAACACTGGATAGCCATATACAGAAAAATGATACTTGATGCCTATCTTTTGCCTTATATGAAAATCAAATCAAAATGTATCAAAGACTTAAGTGTAATACCTCAAACTATGAAATTACTAACAGAAAGCATTGGGGAAACTCCAGGACACTGGTCTGGGCAAATATTTATTGACTGATACTTCGCAAGCACAGGCAAGCAAAGCAAATGTAAACAAATGGGATCATATAAAGTTTAAAAACTTCTGCACAGTGAATGAAGCAATCAAAAAGTAAAAAGATAACTCACAGAATAAGAAAAAAATATTTGCAAACTATCATGTGGTATGGCATTAATAACCACAATACAAAAGGACCTCAAACAACTCTATAGAAAAATTCTAACAATCTGATTAAAAATGGGAAGAATATTTCAGTAGACATTTCTCAAAAGAAAACATATAATTACCAAATAGGCATATGAAAAGGTGACCAACATCATTAATCATCAGAAAAATGCAAATTAAAAAGTGAGGCAATAACAAATGCTGGAGAGGATGTGGAGAGAAGGGATTCCTCGTAGCTATTGGTGGGAATGTAAATTAATACAACCTCTATGGAAAGCAGTATGGGGCTTCCTCTGAAAACTAAAAATAATTATAGGATCCAGCAATCTCACTTCTGGATATATACTCAAGAAATAGGAAACCCATATATAGAAGAGTTATCTACACTCCCATATTTGTTTCAGCATTGTTCACAATAGCCAAGGTTTGAAAACAACCTAAGTGTCCATCAACAGATGAGTGAATAAAGAAAATACGGTACCTATGCACAATAAAGTACTACTCAACCATAAGAAAGAATAAGATTCTGTTATTTGCAACAACATGGTTGAAACTGGAGTTCATTATGTTAGGTGAAATAAGCCAGGCACAGAAAGACAAACATCACATGTTCTCACTTATTTGTGGAATCTAAAAATCAAAACAATTGAACTCATGGAGATAAAGAAGGATGTTTACTGGATGTAGCGAAGGGTAGAGGGAGAGTCAGGAGGGAGGGGAGTGGGGATGGTTAACGGGTACAAAAAATTACAAAGAATGACTAATATCTAGTACTTGATAACACAATAGGGGATATATAGTCAATGATTATTTAATTCTACATACTTGGATTGTTTATAACACAGCCCAAGGGTAAAAGCTTGAGGGGATATTTTCCATGATGTAATTATTACATATTGCATTCCTGTACCAAAATATCTCATGTACCATATAGATATACCTAGTATGTACCCACACAAAAAATTAAACATTAAAATAGTAAATACTACTGATTACTGTATATTGATTTTTTACCCTGAGACTTTCATAAATTTGTTGATCAGGTCTAGGAACCTTCTGGTGGAATCCTTAGTTTTCTAAATGTAGAATCATATCAGCAAGAGAAATAATTTGTCTTTCTCTTTTCCTATTTAAATGATGTTTATTTCTTTCTATTGCCCGATTGCTCTAGCTAAGACTTCCAGTAGAATAGAAGTGGTGAGAGTGGACATCTTGTCTCATTCCACTTCTTAGTGGTAATGCATTTACTTTTACCCATTCAGTATGTTGTTGGCTAGGAGTTTTGAGGGATGTACCTTTGATGCCTAGTTTGTTGAGAGATTTTTTCATGAAGGGATGTTGGATTTTATCAAATGCATTTCCTGCATTTATTGATATCATTTTGAAATTTAATTCTCTTTATGTGATGAATCATATTTGTAGACTTGCATATGTTGAACCATCTTGAATCCCAGGAATAAAGCCCACTTGATCATGGTGAATTAACATTTTGATGTGCTACTGGATTTAGTTTGCTAGCATTTTGCTGAGGATTTTTGTATCTATGTTCATCAGCCTGTAGTTTTCTTTTTCTGTGATGTCTTTGCCAGATTTTGGTATGAGGATGATACTAGTGTTGTAGAATGAGTTAGGGAGGTATCCTTCCTCCTTGAATTTTTTTGGAATAGTGGCATTTGTACTAGTTTCTTTTTATGTCCAGTAGAATTTGGCTGTAAATTCATCTAGTGCAGGGCTATTTGGTTGGTAGATTTATTATCACTAATTCAACTTTATTACTCACGATTGGTCTGTTTAGGATTTATGTTTCTTCCTGGTTCAATCTTGAGAGATTATATTTTTCTAGGAATTCATTCATTTCCTCTAGATCTAGTTTGCATGCCTAGAGATGTTTGTAGCAGTTTCTAAGCATCTTTGTGTTTCTGTGGGATCAGTTGCAATGTGTCACCTTTTGTCATTTCTGATTTTGCTTATTTGGATATTGTCTTTTTTCTTTTTTAATCTAATTTGCAGTCTATCAATCTTGTTTATCCTTTCAAAGAACCAAAAGTTTGTTTCATTCATTCTTTGTATGTTTTGGGGGGTCTCAATTTCATTTAGTTCCACTCTAATTTTAGTTATTTATTTTCTTCTGGTAGCTTTTGGTTTAGTTTGAGATTTTTCTATCTTCTTGAAGTAGGCACTTAGCAAGATAAACTTGCCTGCTTTTGATGCATCCCTGAGGTTTTGGTATGTTCTGTCTCTCTATTCTCATTTGTTTCAAGGAACTTTTTTTTAAATTGCATTTTAGGTTTTGGGGTACATGTGAAGAACATGCAAGATTATTGCATAGGTACACACATGGCAGTGTGATTTGCTGCCTTCCTCCCCATCACCTATATCTGGCATTTCTCCCCATGCTATCTCTCCCCAACTCCCCACCCCCCACTGTCCCTCCCGTTTCCCCCCAAAAGACCCCACTGTGTGATGCTCCCCTCCCTGTGTCCATGTGTTCTCATTGTTCAACAACCCCCTATGAGTGAGAACATTCGGTGTTTGATTTCTGTTCTTGTGTCACTTTGCTGAGAATGATGGTTTCCAAGTTCATCCATGTCCCCACAAAGGACATGAACTCATCATTTTTTATGCCTGCATAGTATTCCATGGTGTATATGTGCCACATTTTCCCTGTCCAACCTATCATCAATGGGCATTTGGGTTGGTTCCAGGTCTTTGCTATTGTAAACAGTGCTGCAATGAACATTCATCTGCATGTGTCCATATAGTAGAACGATTTATACTTCTTTGGATATATATCCAGTAATGGGATTGTTGGGTCAAATGGAATTTCTATTTTTAGGTCCTTGAAGAATCACCACACTGTCTTCCATAATGGTTGAACTAATTTACACTCCCATCAACAGTGTAAAAGTATTCCTGTTTCTCCACATCCTCTCCAGCATCTGTTGTCTCCAGATTTTTTAATGATCGACATTCTAACTGGTGTGAGATAATATCTCAATGTAGTTTTGATTTGCATTTCTCTAATGACCAGTGATGATGAACATTTTTTCATATGTTTGTTGGCCTCATGTATGTCTTCTTTTGTAAAGTGTTCGTTCATATCCTTCGCCCACTTTTGAATGGGCTTGTTTTTTTCTTATAAATCTGTTTTAGTTCTTTGTAGATTCTTGTTTCAAGGAACTTTTTATTTCTACTTTGATTTCATTGTTTAGTCAAATGTTCTGCAGGAGCAAGTTGTTTAGTTTCAATGTATTTATATGGTTTCAAGAATTCTTCTTGGTATTGACTTATATTTTTATTCCACTGTGGTCCAAGAAGGATGCTTGGTATAATTTTCACTAAAATTTATTGAGACTTGTTTTATGATTGAGCATGTGGTCAATCTTAGAGTATGTTCCATATGCAGATGAAAATCATGTATATTCTGTGGTCGTTAGGGGGATGATTCTGTAGATGTCTATTAGGTCCAATTGGTCAAGTATCAAATTTAAATTTAGAATTTCTTACTTTTCTGCATTGAACTATCTAATTCTATCAGTGAGGTGTTTAAGTACCCCACTTTTCTTGTGTGGCTATCAAAGTATTTTCTTAAGTCTAGAAGTAATTGTTTTCTAAAGCTGAGTGCTCCAATATTGGGTGCATATATATTTAGGATAGTTAAGTCTTCTTATTGAATTGAACCTTTTATCATTATGTCATGCTTTTTTTTTTTTTGTCGTTTTTGACTGTTGTGGATTTAAAGTTAATTTTATCCGATTTAAGAATAGCAATTCTTCTTCATTTTTGTTTTCCAGTAGTGTGGTAGATCTTTATTCATCCCTTTACTTTGAACCTATGTATGTCATTACATGTCAGATGGGTCTCTTAAAGACAGCAGAAGAATATGTCTGCCTTGTCTTTAATCCAATTTGCCACTTTGTCTTTTAAGGGGAGCATTTAGGCTATTTATTTATAAGATTAATATTGAAATGTTAGGTTTTGTTCCTTTCATAGTGTTGTTAGCTAGTTGTGTCATAGTCTCAATTGTGCACTTGCTTTGTAGGGACCATGGGCTATGTACTTGCATGTGCTTTTGTGGGAACAAGTATTACTCTTTCATCCCCATATGTAGAACTCTCTCAAGTGTCTCTTGTAGGGCCAGTTAGGAGGTGATGAATTCCCTTAGAAATTGCATGTTTGGGCAAAACTTTATTCTCCTTCATTTATGAAGCTCAATTTGGCAGGTTGCGAAATTCTTAGCTGCCATTTATTTTCTTTCAGAATGCTGAAAATGCGCCCCTGATATCTTCTGGTTTTCATAAGTCTTCTGTTAGTCTGATGGGTTTCTCTTTACAGGAAAAACGACCCTTTTGCTAGCTACCTTTAAAAATTATTCTTTCTTACTGATGTTAAATAATCTAATGACTATGTCCCTTGGAGATGGTGATCTTATATAATATCTCACAGCAGTTCTCTGGACTACTTATATCTGCATGTCAACCTCTCTATTTCCATAAATTTTTTTGTGCTCAAACTTCTATGTGGTTGTATCTAGACTTCACTTATTGTAGCTAAAGTATTTAAAGTTTTTAAATACTTAAAGTATTTCCATTTTATAAATCTACCAAAATTTATCCCTTGAAGTATTGGTAAATATTTATTTTCCATTTTATATAAACAATGCTACTAGGAACACTGTCATATATGTCTCTTCCATTCTTTTCTGTATATTCTGCCTGTTTTTTTTTCCTTGCTTCAGCCTAAAGATTTGTATTTACCTATCTTCCAATTCACTAATCTTTTCTGCTATGTTAATCTGCTGTTATATACACCTACCAACTTCTTAATTTCACTTACTGCTCTTTCGCCAATTCTATAAGTAGTATGTGAATTTTAAGATAGATTCAAGTTTTCTGGCAAAATTCTTCACTTGGCTATTTATTTCAATATATTTATCATAGTTATTTTAAAATCCATATTGGTAACTCCAATACAAACCTTCAGGGTATGAGATTTGCCCAGTATGCCTTATCATCTTTTATTGAGTGCTGCATCTTTTGTATTAAAAATGACAAAGACTCCTGGCTCATACTATATATAGCAGAGGTGCTATGCATCTTGATTGATGATAGAGCATTTTTATCCAACCAGTAGCTGAACTAACTCTAGGGTTATCTACCTTTTAAGTTAAATCTACATGCGATTCTGACCTAACCCCAGAGTGAAAATTTTCAAGAGTCCTAAAGGAGAGCCCAAGGTGTTCATCAAGGCCTCTCTAGTTTTGTAGATTTGAGCCCCACATTTTAAGAAACTGTAAAGTTTGTGAACTGCCTGGCCACCTCAGCAGCTCTAAACTCTTTTTTGCTTTTTCAGCCCTGTAAGATTGCCAAGTACTCTCCTGGCTTCTCAAGTTCTGATGAAAATTTCTCTGCCTGAATTTTTTACCTTTCACTCCATGAAATAAACAGAGAAATGCTCTAAAAAAAAAAAAAAGTGGATTTTGCAGCTTGTTACTTACTTCTTCAAGGTTTTTCCTCTCTGGTATTTTGGCCTTCCAAATCCTGTTGTTTAATGTATCATGAATGCTTTTAAACAGATTTTATTAAATAATCTTTGGCTCTCATAGCAATTGTTATCTGTTAGGTCATTGATCTGATGCAGGCTACTCTCTTCACTGACAAACAGAAATCCTAAAGACTTTGGAAATTGTACTTAATAGCAATACTGAGATTAAATTTATTCACGTATTTGTAATAAATTATAATTTAACATAAAAATTCCCATGATAGATGATTGTGACACTAGTGACCATGGAAAAAGAAGTAAGTGAAATTTTAGAGAAAAACAAAAGCATATTTTTAGAAACCCTTAAAGGCATTTATTTCTCTGTATTGTAACTTCTATTGCTATTGTTTGCTGATTTTATGTTATTCTATCTGAAATAGCAGCTGTTTTGAACTTGTATATATTTTAAATTTACCTTAAAGAGAGGAAGGAATTTATTTTCCTTTCAAATAATTATTGCTTCCATAATAGTTCTAAGGTGACAATCTGAATGTTAACCTGTTTGGGCTCTGAGAACAACAACGAAAAAGGAAATTTCTAAGTATTGAACATGATTTGTGCAACTAAAATATATAATGTAATTGACCCTCTTTAGTATAAAACCACAAAGCCAATTAAGAGAGAGATAACTTTGAGTGATAAGTTCTTAGAGAAAGTTAAAAAGAAAGTTAATTTAATAAAAAATAACATGAACTCATGATCTTTTGATATAAGATGATTTTTCTTATGCTATTAGAGTGGTTTAAGTATTTTTATTTCTGATATCATCCCTCTTAACTCCAAAAGTTTTGAGGAATCATTCAGTCTACCACCATATATCCCAGATTCAGGTTTCTAATACCATTCTCTTCTAAAAGAAATCAAGGCTTCATGGACTCTGTCTATACCATGGACTTGTTGTTGCCTTCAGAAAGTAAGGCTTTCATCAGAAGAAAATACATTAGAACTAAGACAAGAAAGGTAGCTAAAGAAAAGGTTCTGGTAGCCAAATAATAATAAAGTAAGCTTCCAATGTATACAATTAATTGGAGCAAGTTATGTTTGAAATCACTGAGAGGTCATTAATCTATGATGAATCTCAAAAAGGAGAATAAATGTACTGAGAAAAGCCCTACAACCAATGAGTCTATGGTACCCAATTTTCCTCAAAAAGTGGAATAAGGGGGCAAGTCATTCAATTGTTAAGAAATAATGGAGTTCACGGTTTGTTTAATTGATAAAACATCTTCCCCCATTGGATAATTCCAATGGTTATTGTAGTTTTCCTGAGATAAAAAACAATATTTTATCCACTGAATTGATGCTTTCACACCAAATCTTAGGTCAGAGTGTGAGATGTAAGAATAAAGAGGCCTGAAGCCTGTGCATGCCTCCTGCTCCTGGGGAATACCTCCTGTCTAAGGGGATGCTCACTTTATACTAGTATGTCTTCAGGAAAGCTTTGGAGACTTAAAAAACCATCACTCTGCATAAAGAACTACATTATCCCATACTCACACCTTTTCCTGTAAATATCATTGCACATTTCTCATCCTTGAACTATTAAAGAAACTGAACATGTCCTATATGTATCTTTTCATGAATCTAATCATCATCCTATTGAGACAATCATGCACAATCCATCCAGGTAGATCTCTCTTACCCACTTTCAGACTAAGTTAAATAATTGCAGCTCCCTACCTTTCTACTTCAAAGAACCATGTGTTACTGCCATTTTCCCAGTATACTGTGAATGGCTCTTTATATGTCTTCCTCCATGTGAAGTACAAGTTTCTGGAGAGAAGAATCAAAACTTTTTCTTATTATTTCTTCTCACACTCCTAATAACAACATCCTCTTGCAATAAATGTTTGAATAAATGAATGAATAAATTACTCACCCCCTCTTCCCTTCCATGTAGTCTCAGTTCCAGCCATGTCAGTCTATATACATTTTCTGAAATGAGTTCTTTTTTCTTTTTCTGAGACTTTGTTCCTGTTTTGTCATCTGTAGTAGGTTGAATTGTGTTTCCCAACAGATATGACTAAGTCTTAACTCCTTATACCTATAAATGTGACCTTGTTTGGAGAGAGAGTTTTTGGAGATATAATTAAGGATCCTGAATTATAGTGTGTCAAAGAAAAATTGTACTGGACAAATTAAACAGCCAAAAAGGAGTTTATCCAAGACTATTGAAATGGAAGAGAGAAATTAAAATCAACTCTTTTGAAAAAAAAAGGAGGATGTGTAAGTACTGGGGTTAGCTAGTGGAAACACACTGGAGCACATTAGAAAGCATGCTGATTCATGTGATTAGGTCAATGTGATATGTTTGCTGCTTGTGACTTACCTAAGTGAGGTTCCTGGACCTCCCA
The DNA here is from genome assembly GCF_048565385.1 of Saimiri boliviensis. Classification (NCBI taxonomy): domain Eukaryota; kingdom Metazoa; phylum Chordata; class Mammalia; order Primates; family Cebidae; genus Saimiri; species Saimiri boliviensis. The sequence continues at coordinate 199,773,783 of NC_133449.1, forward strand.
CAGAGACTAGACAGATGGTGGCTATCTTTCTTGAAGGTACTTTTCTTTCTTTTCTTTTTTTCTTTTTCTTTTTTTTCTCTCTTCTCCCCTCCCCTCCCCTCCCCTCTTCTCTCTCTCTCTCTCTCTCTCTCTCTCTCTCTCTCTCTCTCACATTTATTATACTTTAAGTTCTGGGGTACACGTTCAGATTGTGCAGTTTTGTTACATAGGTAAACACATGCCATGGTGCTGGTTTGCTGCATCCATCACTCTGTCATCTACATTAGGTATTTCTTCTAATGCTATCCTTCCCCAATCCACCCACTCCCTGCTATTCCTCTCCTAGCTCCTGATCTCCCAGGCCCCAGTGTGTGATGTTCCCCTCCCTGTGCCTGTGTGTTCTCATTGTTCAACACCCACTTATGAGTGAGAACATGTGGTGTTTGGTTTTCTGTTCTTGTGTCAGTTCTCAGCAGAGAATGATGGTTACAAGTTTCATCCATGTCCCTGCAAAGGACATGAACTCATCGTTTTTTATGGCTGTGTAGTATTCCACGGTATATATGTGCCATATTTTCTTTATCCAATCTATCACTGATGGACATTTGGGTTGGTTCCAAGTCTTTGCTATTGTGAACAGTACCACAATAAACATATGTGTGCATGCAACTTTATAACAGAATGATTTATAATCCTTTGGTTATATACGCAGTAATGAGATTACTGGGTCAAATGGTATTTCTAGCTCTAGATCCTTGAGGAATCACCGCACTGTCTTCCACAATAGTTGAACTAATTTACACTCCCACTAGCAGTGTAAAAGCATTCCTATTTCTCTACATCCTCTCCAGCATCTGTTGTCTCCTGATTTTTTAATGATCACCATTCTAACTGACCAGAGGTGGTATCTCAATGTGGTTTTGATTTGCATTTCTCTAATGACCAGTGATGATGAGCTTTTTTTCTAATGTTTGTTGGCTGGATAAATGCCTTCTTTGGAAAAGTGTCTGTTCATATCCTTTGCCCACTTTTTGATGGTGTTGTTTTTTTCTTGTGAATTTGTTTAAGTTCTCCATACATTCTGGATATTAGCCCTTTGATGGGTAGATTGCAAAAATTTTTTCCCATTCTGTTGGTTGCTGGTTCACTCTATTGATAGTTTCTTTTGCTGTGCAGAAGCTTTTACATTTAATTAGATCCCATATGTCTATTTTGGCTTTTGTTGCCATTACTTTTGGTGTTTTAGTCATAAAGCCCTTGCCCATGTCTATGTCCTGGATGGTATTGCCTAGGTTTTCCTCTAGAGTTTTTATGGTGTTAGGCCTCATGTTTAACTCATTAATCCAGCTAGAGTTAATTTTTATATAAGTTGTAAGGAAGGGATCCAGTTTCAGCTTTTTGCACATGGCTAGCCGGTTTTCCCAATACCGTTTATTAAATAGGGAATACTTTTCTCATTGCTTGTTTTTGTCAGGTTTGTCAAAAATCAGATGGTTGTAGTTGTGTGGCATTCCTTCTGAGGCCTCTGTTCTGTTCCATTGGTCTGTATCTCTGTTTTGTACAAGTACCATGCTGTTTTGATTATAGTAGGCTTGTAATAGTTTGAAGTCAGGCAGTGTTGATGCCTCCAGCTTTTCTTTTCTTTCTTTCTTTCTTTTTTTTTTTTTTTTTTTGCTTAAGATAAATGGTTCCAGGTTTTTGGGTTATACAACTACCGAGAGGACGGGAGAATATTTACATCTCAAAAAGGCAAAGAGAAAATTTATAATTGAAAGTGTTCTAAAGTGAATATTGTGCTAAGAAAAGAGAGGTCAGAGGCCTGTCTAAAGTTTAGGAAAACTGAGGATAATGTTAAGGCTCTCTTGCTGTTGGTTAAGGACCTTAAATTCAATGACAGTATCCCTTAAAACATTTCTTTATACTATTAAAACAATTGAACTCATGGACATCAGAGTAGAAAGATTATTACTAGGGCTGGAAGGATAGTGGTGGGGGGGAAGGTAGGAATTGTTAATGAATATGACCTACTATTTGACAGCACAACCGGGTGACTATAGTAAACAGTAACTTCATTGTACATTTAAAAATAACTTAAAAAGTATATTTTTATAACCTGAAGGATAAATGCTGCAGGGGATGTATAACCCATTCTCCATGATATGACTATTATGCATTGCATGCCTGTATCAAAACACCTCATATACTTTATAAATATATACACCTACTGTGTACCCACAAAAATTAAAAATAAGAAAGTCGAATGTCATTATAAGAAACAGAAAGGTAAAGGACACATAGGGTCATAGAAGGAAAAGGCCATGGAGAGATAGAGAAAGAGATAGTAGTGAAGTGTCTACAAGCCTAGGAATACCAAAGACCCAACAGTCACTAGAAGCTAAGAGTGGCAAAGAATAAATTTTCCCCCAAAACTTCTGGACTATCCAAGGCTACTAACACTGATATAGCATTTGTAGCCTCCAGAACTACGAGAGAATGAATTTCTGTTTATCTAAGCCTTCTAGTTTGTGGTAATTTGTTAAAGTAGCCCTAAAAAAATAGTATACGATCTTTCTTGAAAAGTCTCTCTCTACTGTTCATTTAACTTCAAATGTCAAAATTCTACATCTCATTTAATGCTGACAAAATTGTCTAGTCCTCCATTCCTTTTTCTTATAATTGATAATACCAGCTAAACACCACAGCTTTTTCCTCTGAATTCTTTTGACAATGGAGATGATAACAATATTGCAGCTAAAACTTGTTTAGTGTTTGATTTATGTCTAATCCCTCTTTATTCCTTGTGAAAACATAATAAGGCAGGTGCTATTATTTTTTCAATATTAAGGATGAAGAAACTGAAGAACAGAGGGATTTAATAATGCTAAGTTGTAGAACCAAAATTTGCTTTGAGATTTGCCTAAGTAGAGAGTCCATATGCTTAGATATTTTACTATTTTTTTTCTGTTCCTATCCTTGAATGTTTACTTCTCTCATGTCTCATGTTATCTTTCATTATATTCTCTATACATTTTTATTTTCTAGCACAAAATTAAACTGAGGTAACTAAGAAATTACATATGTATAAGCATATTCATTTATTTTTCCCATTTTAAAGGTCTTTCGATATTATGTTGTCTACATTTTTTTTTAAATTTAAACACTTCTTGTTCAAGAAAAAACTTTAGGCAATTTGCTTGAATACTTTTAACCTTAAAATCATTTTAAGATTCTGTTTTATTTATCTATTTACAGCATTTGGCAGATTTCTTTGAGTATCAAAACTTCCCCAATTCCACTGAATGAATTTAGTTAAACCAACTGTCAGCCCCTACATCCAATTTTACACCTTTCTAGGATCGTATTTTCCTTTAATACAGTACTTTAATAGAATGGCTAGAGGCCCTATTCTGCATGCATTAAGAAGCTCAGTGCTTTTCTGCCACAGAATGTTTCTGACTATTATTAACTTAGGAGAGGGCTCCATTTTCCATGCTTGCCTGTCACTTCCATTGTTTTTTTTTGAACTCCTGCCATCAACTCTACTCTCAACGTGTCTCCTGAGATGCCCTCCATTTGCTATACTGGATATTACTCCACTAACACAAGAGTGTTATATGGTAGACTCATTGATGACTTGGAAAATAAAGGGTATTAAAGCATATCATAGTTTTCATTTACTCATTTAATCATTCAGCAAACACACAAACATTCATTGACTATCTAGTGCCACTGTGTTTGGCACTGAGGAAACAATGGTAAGAAAATGGGCAAAATCTCCATGATCATGTAGCTCATACTCTAGCAGGAAATCATAAAACTCACACAGCCACATGATAAATGTAAAATTACAAATTGAAGTATTAGGAAAGGAAATGTTCAGGGTAGATTGATAGCCATGGTAATGGGCATGAACTGAGAGCTGAAGTGTGAGTAGGCATTAACCAGTCCCACAGCAGGGACAGAGGAAGAAGAAAGGCATTAGAGAAAGAAATGACAGCATGTGAAAACAAGCAACATGCATTGCTGGAACAACATACATTCCAGCAACTGCAAGAAAGCCTCTGCATTAAGGATGCATAGACCCAAGCAAATAAAGGAAAGAAAGATACCTGGAGAAACCAGCCGAAACCACTTTAGCAAATGCACAGTCTACTTGAAGCTTTCCTTAAAAATGTAATCTTAATCTTAAAGCTAATGGAAAAATAATGAAGAGTTTGATGTAGGAGATTGACATGATCCACTATATATTTTGAAAAAAATTATGGCTATTGTATAGAGACAAGAGTAAAGTGGGTAAGGAATGGTAGATGCGGGAATTCTGAACATGAAGCCTTCGTCCAGGTGAGAGATTATGGTGGCTCGGCCTAGGGAAGTGATGGTGGAGATGAAGGTAATTGGGAAGGTTTGAGAAGATCTTAGTGCAGTGTGGACCAACAGAACCTGATGAAATAAGTGTATCAAGAATGTAGTACACTGGAATGGAAAAGGCAGAAGCCAGAAAAAATGAGTTCCAGTCTTAGAAATTGACTAGATTTTTTTGGATATGAAAATTTCTCACTGGCTGCCTCTTTTTAGGCTCTTCCCAAAGACTTTCTCCTTTACACCCACTTTCCCACCCTCAAAACCACCTTCTATCACCGTCTTATTACTTTACATATTCCTGGACTCACACAGTTTCTTCATAATAACTTTAATAATACAATAATTATGTGGATAAGTTAACACTAAGTCTTCCTTAGTTTGAAGCCCAGCTTTGTTCTGCTAACAATTTCTTTGAGTTATGCTAGTATGTCTACCATAATTCCACCCTTAGTAATAAAAAGACTTTTGAAATGTATTGAAATCACATCATTTCTCATCATATCTTAGAGCAAATCTTTATGCTTAGGTTTCCACTAGAACTTCCAGGGTTGTGGAGCTGTGTCTGGGGTTGGGCACTTTGATTATCCTATACGTCATGTCCTACCCTCAAAATTATCACTTTTACTGACCCAAGATGGCTTACAAAACCTAAAAGCTGACATACTGTAGTCTACACAAAGTAAATACTTCGTGTTAACAATGAAGAATCAAAATGCCTAGTAATAAATTATGACTTACAATTCTGTCTATTTCTGGGGAATAGGAATAGCTATACCTAATATTGGATTTGTTCTTATGCTCTTTTGAAGGAAACATCCTACTGTATCGGACATTCCCATGGTACCACGTCCAGATTTCTTCACCAAGGCAGATAAAGAGTTGGCAAAAATCATTGACCATCACGTAAGACTGATTTTTTTTTTTTTAACTAGCAGCAAAAGCTTTGTTCCTTTAAAGGCACTTTAAATTATAATATGCAGTTCTGAGACTGAAACCTTAATATGTGGAATTTAAAAGTAGAGCCATGATTGGTTTGCCAAACTGAATCATATCTCACTATGTTATCTATACACCTTAGTGTCTTCATTGGGTTACAGAAAATTTGGCCTTCTGTCATTTGTAAAATACTAGCTTAATCCTGTTTTCTGAATTAGTACTGATTTATTGTGACAAGAGTCTTATATTGAACACTGAACACTGATTTCTTCTGCAGTGTAGTTCTAATAACAGAACAGAAATCTTTTGGCTCAATTTTCAGTGACCGTTCTTTACCCTTGACAGATCAGAAAGACTGTTAATCACTTTGTTCTTAGCATAAGTAAAAAAAAAAAAGCAGTGGCAATACAAGGCCATTCACAGAAGACACTTTAATTCATTGTGCTATATTTAGTTGATAATTTTTTACCAAATACAAGTTATTTTATGTCTAGTTCTTTTTAGGAGCAGAATTGAAGTATGAAAGAAAATATTTTTTGTTTTCTTTAAATAAACTACATAATGTTTTTAAATAAACTATATACCATTATGTGCTTAATTTTATTACTAGTAGTTTAATATTATCTATCAGATTGTGATTAAATTAATAATTTTTTCACATTACCTTTAAGTAGTAATCTTGTGAAAAGATTATTTTATTTACTGATCACATTAAATAGTTTTTACCACATAGCTAGTAATTAAGCCACTCTAGCAATAGCTATAAGTATTGGGTTTTGGAGACTGACTGATACCTTGAAATCACAAAGTGAGAGCTGCAATATTCACTAACAAAATTTTGAGAAACTAATATATGTGTAGGAAATCTTCAAAAATTTCAAATGTTTTATAAATTTCAACATCTATATTTTCTTAGTCATTAAGTCAACTAAGTAACGTAGAAGGCACTGTAAGAGATAGCAACTTGCCAACATCACACACACACACACACACACGCACACACACACACACACACACACATAACTACTTTGGGCTGTATAGGGCTAAAGAGACAGAGGAAAGTATTATGAATAACGGAGATACAGAGATACAGCCTAACAGCCATCCATTCTCTTTTCCTTTTACTAAGGGTATAAGCATTATCCAAGTAATCACTGCCATGGGCCTGCTTATATTGTAGCTAAAGAAAGATAAAGAAATCCTTTTTGAAAATATGCTTGAAAACTTATAGATCCAAATTGTTTGATGTGTGGCTAGCTTAATGAACTAGTACTTCATAGTATTGATTTTGGAAGGTTTATTGAAGTATCTCTGAATATTACATTTTTTTCAGTATTCATGTATATACCACTGCTTTTCAGATGGGCATAGCAATAGTGCTTTGTACTTATATTTTATGCTTTGCAAAATGCTCTTACATTAGTTAGTTTAGTCCTCACAACCCTATATAACATTTACCAATAAGAAAAACAAACACTTGTTTACAATTCAGTTACTTGCTCAATGTTTTAAGTAAATGATGGAGTCTATGCACAAAAACAGATTTCCCTACTCTAAATCTAGTTTCCCTTCTACTTTTTCATAGCTGTTCAAGTTCTTGGCTCATAACTCCTAATCAAAATTAGAGGTGGGAGGGTGGGATATTGACAAAGAAGAACAAAAGCACATTTCCTCAGCTACAGATATTAATTCTCCTTCTAATCCAACATACTTTTGTTGAGAGGTTATCATATGTAGGAAATAGAAAATATACATTCTTGCTCAGGAGATATTAAGGTACCTTATACATTGCTAGTATTCCGTAGCATGATCATTGAATCACTGAGTAAGTTGAATAAATAAGTAAATGGTGCTTCCATTTCCCATCAATTTCAAACATATTTTTTTTCATCCTCCTAGCTACCACAACAGACAATAATAATGGCAGATAAGGTCAAGAAAATACAATTATTTACTCAAATTGAACTGTTGTCATGGTCAGCAGAGACAAAAAGAAAGTATGCTTTTTCCTAAGCCTAATGGAAAGAAGGATTTTGACATTATGGTGAATTTTAGCCATTCCAAATTCTAAGAAGAGGGAGAGGGGGAAAAGCTGTCTTCTGGACAGTGATGATAATATGCCCCTTTTTGGCTGCTTTTATATGTATCGATACTTTTATACATGCTGTTTGTGAAACCAAGAATTCTATTTTACTGGCAGTTCTTAAGAATTAATTCTCTTTTGATTTTTCAGAATTTAAGAAACAAAATCATGAGACCCATTGAAATCTTTCTTTTTTCTTTTTTTTTTCAACTAATGTAACTTTTATTATGAAAAAATTTCAAACAGATACAAACGAAGACAATGGTATAATCACCAACTCACCTCTCCCACGTACCAATGACCTAGATTAAATAGATATGCACATTTTATACAGGATAGATTAGTTCTCTTTGTTTATGGATACTGTCATTGTTATACCAACTATAACTTCTATGCTAACAAAATTGATAATTTTCTTAAAATAGATTATTTAGTTTGTTATATGAGAAAAATAATGTGTCATAGTTGAGTATCATAGAACTTGTAGACAAAACCATAGCATGAATTTCAGCCTGTGCCTGAATGTTCTGGGGGTTTTGCCTTAAATTTCCATATATTTTATGCAAAACTGGTTCCTGAGAAACCAAACATATGAGTAACAACTGTGTATAAATACAATCTTAAGATAAGTCCAGTACTTTTGTATTTCTTATGTAATTAAGACTTAACTGGGAATAAATAATGGATTTGATATTGTGCTTTTATTTGTCATGTTGACTCTAATATGAATATATTAACATTTTACAAAATTTTACTGTGTTCGTCAAAGCTGAGTGACATGCTGTGGACTCTGATGCTTAGCTCCGCTTTTTATTATATGAATATCCCATATGACAAATGTTATTTGTGATTCACAGTACTGGTATGTATAGTAATCTATAAATTAATTGATAGGTTGCTAATCTCAGACTGATCATTTGTGTATATGCATGAGCTGAAAGTGACAAAAACACAGCATTGGCGGTCTTTGGAAAAGACTGAATTGGCAGTCAATATTGGAAAATCCTTAGAATTTTCAATATTTCATACCAGGAGTCATTCTGCCCCAAATATTTTACCCAGCATAAAGTGTTTACTACCTGTTTGTATCATTTCCTCCATCAAATATATTAGAAGTATATATTTTTTTCATAATGATGTTTGACTGATTATTATTATTTACAATACTGTGACTCATTCTTAGGGCTCTTGCCTTCAGATATACTACTATTTACATGACAGCATGGGTTATAAAGTGAAAAAGCTAAGTGCAAGCAAAATAGAAAGAAAAATGATCTTGGCCAATAAGATACATTCTTTAGAGGTGTTTTTATTGGTCTTCTGCATAGTCTACATTTACCTAATAATTTCATTTTCAGCTTCATATGGAATAGTATTAGAGTTTTTGCCTTTCTCTTTAGTTTGTATTTTCTGTATTTTTCTGTTTTGCTTTCATTTGGTACTTCATTATATAACCCATACTGTCATATAAATACCAATATTGATGAAGAAAGTAAAACTATTTGGAATGTAGAAATATAAAACCTATAATGTCTTATTTTGAATGCTTTTATAATCTTTAAATATATTAAGGAAGTTCTATTTTGTGGGACTTACATGCATTCTAATAGGTGACACATATGTTTTACCAGTGAGATAGATAAAAATTTTTTGAGGAATGTCATGGAAAAAAACAAAGAGGATAATTGTATGTAAGAATCTGCATTTTCAGCAGCTACATTGATATGCATTTTTTCATGGAAAATCATATGTGGATGACGTTTTCTCTCTGTAACAGTGGCAGGAAAAGCTAAAGATCCAAAAAGAAGAAGATGCAATATGCAAGGCCCAAGAGCTTGAAGATAAGAAGTTAGAAGAGAAAATTCACTTTCAAGAAATTATGAAGAAAAGAGAAGATAAACTACATAAGCAAACCAAGCCCTATGAGCTTTCTCATAGAAGTAACTTAATTAGAAAAGAAAGTGCCACCCCCCAAAACTGAGGTCAGAAATACATAGCATGAAAAATATCAAGATAGCTGCATAGTAAGAGAACTTTCTTGTGATGAACTTGAGGTATTGTACAGAAGAACTTGTTATCCTGTACAAACTGTTTAATAGTTATTTCTTAGTTCTAAATTAATGACCAACTTAATCACACGTGAATAAAGTGATTTCACTAGCCAAAACTTTCCAATACTACATCTAGTATTTTTCTCAATTGACATTTATCTCATGGTACAGCACATGTAATAACTGATTCTCAGAATGCTGATATTCATCAAACAGTTTGATGGAAATTAACAAGTTAATTAATAAGTCACCATATAAGAATTATTTCTTGAAAACAGAATGAACATAAGCTAACACTTCTATAATTACTATTATTCAAATAAAAACATTATGGCATCTTATGTGATTGTCATTTTATAGTCAATTTATTCCAAACCAAACAAACCCTATTTCAGAGATTTGAATACAGAAGGGCCAGTCATTTTAGATTGTCTTTATCTTAACAGATGCCAGAGGGGACTCCTGAGAGACAGTGGTTTTACCATGTTCTGTGAGTTTATAAGAATAAATCTGTATGATCCTAGAAAGTCCAGGAGCAACTGTTGAAGAGATTCATACAAATAGGAGTCATTTTAGAAATGGAACTCACCTCATCTGAAGTTCTGAACCTATGAGTAAGAGTAATAGGGTGGAGTTTTTATGATGTCTTGTATTCCTTTCCTGAAAAATACAAATAATATTCACACCTCAGTTTCACACAGGTGACTTGGTGATACTCAAGAGACAAGAACTTTAACAGGGGTGTCAAATTCAAACGACTACCAAGTCAGAAAGGTAACAAATTAGTGAAGCCAGCTAAGGAATACCTATCCCATCTAAAGAAATTTCCCGGCTGGGCACGGTGGCTCACACTTGTAATCCCAGCACTTTGGGAGGCTGAGGAGGGCAGAGACTAACCTGACCAAAATGGAGAAACCACGTCTCTACTAAGAAAAAGTACAAATTTAGTTGGGCGTGATAGTGCATGCCTGTAATCTCAGCTACTCAGGAGGCTCAGGCAGGAGAACTGTTTGAACCTGGGAGGTGGAGGTTGTGGTGAGCCGAGATCGAGCCACTGCACTCAGTCTGGGCAACAAGAATGAAACTCTGTCTCAAAAAGAAAAGAAAAGAAATTTCCCACCACTCAGTTACATTCTAAAATGTGTATCAGTATTGTACAATCATCCAGTCTTTCAAGAAGCTTTTAAATGGGACTATTTTTCAAAATAAAAGTAGCTAAGTACCCAAATGTTGGCAACTAATTTTTTAATAACATATTTTCAAGTTAAGTTCGATGCATGGGCCAAAGTATGTGGCCTATATTATGTGAATTCAGGTATCAGTCTTCGTTTAAGGTAACAGTCACATATGGCAGAAAAATCTTGTGTGTAGGTTCCTATTTTGATTCCCTATATAGCTAATTCAAACTTATGTTTCTCTTTCCAAACCCTTTGTATCATCCTTGTGTTCTCAAACGGAGACTATGCAGGTTCCTAGAAATACCTTCCAATACACCTTTCCAAATACCTTCATCCATCTTTGCTTTCTTCACTTGTGGAAAAAAGAACATTCTATAGAAGACCAGCCAGTCCCCTTTTCTCCAAATCTCATCCCTTCCAAAATCTTGTTCCATAAACTATTCACTGTCTCCTCCTAAGTCTTTCCTCATCACTCATTCCTAAACCCATGGGCGTTTCAATTTTCTCCCATTCTTCCATCCAAACTACTCTCTCATTATTGGTTTGTAGCAAGATATAACAACTAAGCTGTAAGTATTAGTAAGGGGACTATGGAGATCTAACTGCTGCTTACAAGAATTTCAACAAATCCTACTGTTTCAGCACCATCTTTATAAAAGAAACCTGTTATCTCCAGTTTCAGAAACTTTCTAGCATTCTGAGGCATGGTCCTTAAGGCATCCTCACTGTAGACTTAGGTTGACGTTTTCTCTGCTTTGCTTAGCCTATTTCTACTTGTTCATCTTCTTTCTTACTTCCACAATGTTATTAATACTTCCAACGTGTTAATATCTCTTCTTCTTGTGGATTCATGCCTCTTTACAAGTAACCCTTTTTATGTCAGAGTGGTGATTTGGAAGGGAACTAAACAAATTTTATATACAGATACACGGAGAAAGAAAGAAAAGGGGAGAGAGAGATGATTAATCAGAATACACCTTTATTCTTAAATTATTTTTAAAATTCCTAACATTTGGCAACATGCATCTCTCATGGTCTTTCTCCTATTTTGCTGATTCTTTCTGCAATATTAACAAAGACTGTGGGCTGTAGATCTGGAAACACACTCTAGTTATGCCTTCCACCAGCAACTAAACAGTAGGCAAGTTACTGAACCCATTTTCACTTTCGTTTACTCATTTATCAAATTAACACAATTTATGTAAAGAGTAGTATCAGTTAGAAGCTAATTAGGAAAGAAAACAAACTTGTCAGTCATTTTAACAGAGAATTTAATGTAAGAAGTTATCTTCAAAGGTGTTAGAGAAATGAATAAATGGAAAGGGGAAACAGCAATAACACAGAAACAATAACTGCAGGAAACTGCAACCACATTTGGAGCCATGGAATCAGAGAGAAGAGGTTTGCATTGTGAGACTCTAAGGCATGCAGAAGGCACTTTACACAGCCGAACTCGGATCCCTGATGGGGAGAAATTGCCCAGCTATTGCTGGTAATTCTGAGGGCACAATACAACTAGTTCTGGGAGTGCATAAAAAAATGAAAACTGTAACAACTTGTATCTTGCTGAAACCACGCTATCAGGAAGGGTGGGAAAACTGGAAGAATCAAATGTTTTCTTCCCTCTCATCCTGAAACTCTTTTCATGTGCTTCCTGTTTTCTACCATCACAAAGCAGAGAAAACAAGGGTGGGTTTTGAAATGAAAGACACTAGTTAAATAACTGAACATTGTGTGGCTTAGAACATATTAGACCATGCAATAAAAGTTAACTCTCCCTTCTTTTCCTTTGCATCTTAGGCCCTGTTTTCCACTTATTCTGCAAGATTTCCCAGGGCAGGGGCTGGGGGGAGTTTAAAAGAAAGAATCATCTCTTAAGTTGATATAAATGGCTTAAAAATAAACTTTACTAATTTATTTTAATAACTAATCCTTAATTCTTCCAACAAGTTATTTTAACACAAATTCAATTGAAATTATTTGTAATTTGTGTTTAGTATTCACTTTGCTTCAAAACTCACAAAGGATTCTAGGAGTCACAGACTGGTTTGGGTCCCAGAAAAATTATTTCAGCTACTCTCTTGTTGTTTAGCTTATGATTTCTCAGCCTTATTTATTGTTCCATTCTTCCCACTGTAAGTTGACAGGAGAAAGAAAAAGAGAAAGATCCTCCATATCTATCTAACCTGCACAGCTCTTAGTCACCTTTAAGTGCCTCTACTATTAAAAAGTGTTAACCTATCTCGGGTCTAAATGTCTTCCTATTTAAAACTTATTTCCATGCTGCTTTATCACTTATGCTTATATTTATTTTGAAAAAATAAACCCAAGCCTGCCTACATTTATTTAGTATGGATTCTCCATAGATTTCTCTCGGTAACCACCAAAGCAATTTCTCTTTCACACCTGATGCCTCATTGAGAATACTCATAAAGCTTTTTAGTAGTTTTTTCACTAGAGTATTAGAATACTGGAGTAAATTCTGAGTAACACAAGAATGAACATGATCATTTCTCCCGGCATAATTTTTTTTTTAAAAGGAAAGCAAATGATTTACAGTGATTTGTGGAGCATAACAAAAAGACATTTAAGGAAGAAAATATCTAAAACAAATATCCTGACTCATGCACTGATAAGTGGGTATTTGGAGAAAGAGAGCACGCAGAGGTAACAGATAAAAATAACTCACACCAACAGTTTTAGGAATTCCATAGTGATGTTTAACAATTATAATTTAAGTAATTGATTCTTCTGTTCCTACCAGTAAAACCTTCTCTGTAACTGTTTACTAGTTAGTTGTTTTCTAAGTGTCCTTTTTCATATTGCTTCTAGTTGAGAACAACAGTTGTATGGTTTTTCTGAACTTGGCTTTCAAATTTCAAAGTTACCTGGTTGGGAATTGCTTTGGGGTCACTTTCAAACTTTGTCCAACTGCTCACATACTAAGAGCTCACTTTGGGTCTGCCAGTGACTCTCAATTAAAATCACCATAGGTCTCCTGAAGCTTCTTCATTCTGCCTCACATCTCAATTTGCTGAAGTAAAATGAATAAGAACACCCCTATTTGTCTTATTTGTGATTAACTGATGACACTTGTCACCTCCTCTGTGGGCTAAATATTTAATACAGAGGAAGGGAGAGTCATGAAAATCTGTTGTGCCAATGCCTCTGTAGAAAAGACCCGTAGTAACGAATCCAGTCCACATGGTACTTCTCAGCCTGATGTTGGCTACTGGAGACTAAGTATCTGTAGGCTCCTTGTACTGATTCTAGTTATTTTCTGTGATATACAGAATGTGTTTGGAAACTTATAGCAATATGCATTTTAACTTATCATCTTCTATAATATAAATTTATATTACCTGTATAGTCTTACAAATTCTGTTGGTGACTTGGTTACTTTTCTGCTACACACATTTTTCATGGTGACATACATTTCAAAGATAATTTGGCTTTAACATTATTCCTGCTCACTTTCTCTTCCAATCATTTTAGCTAAGAGACCTATTTACATAACACCTAGTACTTTTTTTTTTTTTTTTTTTGCCTGTTTCACTGAAAAGCCTAAATAAAAATAAAGTCTTTTCAAAACATATTTTAGTTGGAGGATCCCTGTGATATTCAACTTTCCAATAAAATTTCCCAAGCTGTGCCGGGCTCGGTGGCTCAAGCCTGTAATCCCAGCACTTTGGGAGGCCGAGGCGGGTGGATCACGAGGTCGAGAGATCGAGACCATCTTGGTCAACATAGTGAAACCCCGTCTCTACTAAAAATACAAAAAACTAGCTGGGCGTGGTGGCGCGTGCCTGTAATCCCAGCTACTTAGGAGGCTGAGGCAGGAGAATTGCCTGAGCCCAGGAGGCGGAGGTTGCGGTGAGCAGAGATCGCGCCATTGCACTCCAGCCTGGGTAACGAGAGCGAAACTCCGTCTCAAAAAAAAAAAAAAAAAAAAAAAAATTTCCCAAGCTGACTCTATTTTGGAAAGGTGGCGGATCGTTTATAAATTAATGAATAAGGTAAAAGTCAAACATCTCAGAATCGCTACTGCAGCTTTTTCATACATAGCCAGACTTATTGTCAATCAGTAATGCTTTGAATGTTGCATCAAAACATGAAGAAATAGAAAATCTGGACACGTCAATCTGTTAATCTCTAGCTCCAGATTTTTGCTTGGCTTCCCAATAAAAAACTTCTTAAAAGAAATGACTAGAGAACACATATGGTACCGTTTCTTCCATAGCATATATTCTCCAACATGATAACCAGGTCCCAAGACTTGTGGCCTTATGGGAAGGTAAGTCTTAAGGAAGAAAAGACTCAACCTATTCCAAGCAGAGACATTGTGGAGGGTAAAAAAAAGTTGGTGAGAAAGGTAGATTTAAGGGTGCTTGGTGCCCTCACCCTTTACCTCAGGAGAAGGGGTGTGGTCTAGAAACATGTAAATAAATAAGGAGCCTGAGTCTGACAGGTTAGCAGCATTAGCTCCTGCAGGACTGAGTATCTGTTAAATCACTAGGAGGGATATTGCATGCAAACATTTTCAATGACACATGCAATTGTCACGGTGAGAAGAGAAGCAAAGAAGCAAATGATAGGAGACAGGTCTCTGGTATTAGCACATTAAGACCAAATAGACAGAAATTAGATCTACTTCAATGCACATTATTGCAGAAAGCATACCAGTTCATCCGTTCTACAGTTGAGGTCGGGGAGGAGTAAATGAACCTTGGGAAGATTTAAGGACCCAGGCTCCCATCTACTTCCTTTCGCAGGCCAGACCTGTCCCTATAGATCCAAATACCATACTGGAAAAGACAATGGAGGGAAGAGGAACATGAAGGCAGTTATCCTAAAGAAAGCAAGTTAATATTTAAAAGATCTTTTGATTTGCTAGATTCGAATCATTTTAAAACTGAGTTACTGAGCTTCATCTTGGCCAGGCTCCAAGAAAACCAGCAGAGGGAGCATCACGAGGAAGAACTGAATAGTTTTCCAAACCTCCAGAAATTAAATTTTCTGTTTATAGTTAAGATGTAATATGAAATTAAATTTGCCTATTTGCAACACATATATGAACTGATATTTCACCATATAGATAGAGATAGAATTAGAGATATGTGGTCTAAACTTGTATGTATCAATCTAATATATTCAGTCACTCATTCAGAAAATATTTGTTCATTGTCTGCTGAGCTCCGAATACTCTCGTAGTCACTGGAGATATAACAATGAATCAATGAACAGGACAGAAAATATAATATTGTACATATTAACAATATGCACTTGTGTGTGTAAAACAAGCAAAAAAAAAAATAAAAATATGATTTCAGGTAAAGACAAGAACAAAAATAAAACAAGATAAAAAACAGTAATAATGGAAAATCTGTTTTAGATAGTAGGATCACCAAGAATGACCTCAGGATTTTGACTAAGATCAGAATGAATTGAAAGAGAGTCATCTGACTTTCAGAGGAAAGAGCATTCCCCAAACTATCAGTAGCAAGTGAAAAATTGATAGGGTGATCATTCATGCTTTTTGCTAAATATTCCTGCTTCTTCCTTCTTTGAGATTCAATGGAGTGTTTCGCGTTTTTTGGCCCCATCGTGTTGTGGTGGGTCATATGGTTAATTCTGGCCAATGATTATGAACAGAAGCTATGTGTGTCACTTCTGGGCTGAATTATATACTCGTTGGCTTGACAATTTACAGTGTTTATTTTATTCCCTATAGAACAATAATTTATGTTCAAAATAGTGAGTACCCTCTTCCCCTTGGTTCCCTTAATAAAAATGATGAAACTGAGAAGAGAAAACTTTTCTGTTTTAAGTGTTTGAAACTTGAGGAGTTACATGTTACTACATGATAACCCAACCTATCCTGATAAAATGGGAGTGAGTTTAGAATGTTCAAAAAAAGGCAAAGAATCCTGTAGAGCTGAAGGAGAGGCCCCAGAGAGATGGAGAGGAGATGAAATTAGAAAGGTAAGTTTGGTTCAGATTATACAACAATGGAAGCCATACTGTGTCAGGGTTCTCTAATAGAATAGATGTATATATGAAAGGGAGTTTATTAAGGAGTACTGGTTCACATGATCACAAAGTGAGGTCCCACAATAGGCCATCTGTAAGCTGAGGAGCCAGGAAGCCAGTCTAAGCCTCAAAACCTCAAAATTAGGGAAGCCAAAGGACTGAAATCCCCTGAAAAACCACTGGTTTAAGTCTAGGAGTCCAAAAGCTGAAGAACTTGGAGTCTAGGGTGTAAGGGCAGGAAGCATCCAGCACGGGAGAAAGATGGGGGCCAGAAGACTCAGCCAGTCTAGTCCTTCCACGTTCCTCTGCCTGATTTTATCCTAGATGCACTGGCAGCTGATTAGATGATGCCCACCGAGACTGAGGGTGGGTCTGCCTTTCCCAGTCCACTGACTCAAATGTTAGTCTCCTTTGGCAACACCCTCACAGACACACCTAGGAACAATATGTTGCATCCTTCAATCAAGCTGACACTCAATATTAAACATCAGACATGGGTTTCAAGTTACATTTTTAACTAAGAGTAGTGGAAATTATTGCAAGGGGATGAGGAAACAAGCAACTTTAATGTATAATGTTTTGAAACTTATGTCTTAAAACTTTTTTTAAAAATTGATATTTAATCTACTGAAAGTTTAGTATGCTTTTTAAAGGATCTTAACACATAAAACTGTGATTTTAGGAGATTAAGATATTTAAACTTAATCCAACACCTTGGATAAATTACAATATCAAAGAAGAATGAGTCTTAGTATCTTTCCATTTGAAACATTTAGAAATTTATGAAACAAAAACCTTTTAAAACCAAGTCAGGGGCCTTAACATTTTCTTGGGAAAAGAAGGGTTATAAATTAAAATACACATAATTTAATGCTACAGAAAGTTTCTCTTCTTGTCATTGTTATTCTGATTAAAAAAGAAAAAGAATTTAGCTACTTCTTTGCAACTATTGAGTTGAAACACTGGTCTTGATTTTTTTGTCACATATTCGACATATCAATGGTCATGATTGCTTCAACCCAAGCGAGAAAGGTGGAAATTGAAATAGAGGCATGCTGGAGCTCTCACAATGTCCGTGTGCAGGTGTTTCAATAATTTTCATTCACTTTATAGTTGCCATATCAATGGCAAGAAAATTAGGTTTGATTGGATTTGGCAATAGCTTTCCTCTATGATATTTTCAAGGCATAGGATTGTTCAGGGTTGAATTCCCAATTATCCCCTGCTGTAAGAAGCTGGATAAAACAAAGTCTCCAGCATCAAATGTAATTAGCTCTATTGACTTAGGTTTTTAAGGTTAAAATCATGTTCCTTTTTGGGGAGGATGAACAAATACTACCCTTTCTCACTATACACTAATATCCTTGAAAACTGAGTGGATTTGTTTGGCAGCTTATTTCTGTGTCTCTAAGATCAAATCTCTGAAGAGCTCTGAGATCAAAGCACTAAGAAGATGGGGCACAGGATGTAATATGTTATTTTGAAAATATGAAACTAATAATATATTGTGCATTTTATTCTTTCCCTTATATATCATTCTTCCTAATAATTTAAATACTACAATATTCAAATAGAAAGGACACAATATTCATAACAGCATTATTCACAATATCCAAAAGGTACAAGCAACCCAAGTGTCCCTCAATGGGTGAACAAACACATGTGATATATACATACGATGGAATATTAGCCTTTAAAAAAAGACATTCTGATACATGCTAAAATACTGAATAAACTTAAGGGCACTATTCTAAGTTAAATAAGACTATTATGAAAAGACAAATACTCTATGATTCCACTTACATATCTGTAGTTGTCAAATTTATAGAAACAAAAAGCAGAATAGTGGTTTCTGGGGATGGGAGAGGTAAAAATGGAGAATTATTGTTTCACGTTCTTTTAGTTTTATATAATGAAAATTTCTAGAGATTGCTCAACAATGTGAATATACTTGACACTACTGAATTATATCTTTAAAATGGTTAAAATGCTAAATTTATGTTATGTGTATTCTACCATAATTAAAAATAATAAATAAGATATTGTTTGAATAAGAAAATAGGTAACTAATAGCCTATCAAAAAGTAGAAAGAAAGGAGAAATCCTTATTGATAGAAAAATAAAGAAAGCACACATCACAAGACATCACATCATTGAACCCCTGGCAAAGAGTGGAAACAGAAAATGGAACACTGGTATGAAAGAGAGCTTCAATGCATGTATCATTGTTTCCTTTCTGGGAGCACATACTGACATAAACATCCAGGACGGGTATGGAAAGAGCTGGGAGTATCAGGGAGACCAGAGACAAGCTGCCCCTACAGCAAACTAGAGGAAAGTGGGCCTCTAAGAGAACTCCACGTCTTTTTCTTCAGCATGGCACAGGGATATTTTTGCAGCATGCTCAAAGAAGGTGGCTCATTATATGAGTTCAGGATACTTCTCATTCCCTGTCTAGTATGAGAGGGTCAGGGATGAAGATGGTCCCACATGCTGACAGGGTTTCAAAAAGGATTCTTAAGATAATGTCCTGAGAAACAAATAATACCTACACAGGTCATCTTAGAGAAGCAGAACAGCATTCATGGTAAAGACAGAACATAGGCTCCAAAGTCAGTCTGCCTGGGATTTGATTTCTGTCTTCTCCACATTCAAGCAATGCAAACTCGAACAAATGGATCCACTTCTCTGCACCTCAAGTTCACTTCATGTAATGTGGTAATGGTACTACCTACCTCACTGTGCTGTTTAAGGATTCGATATGTTTATACACATGAAAATCCCATCCCAATACCTGACACGTAGTTCTCAAGAATCATGTCATTATTCTTTGCTTTAATTGTTATCAAAAAGGAATATGAGGACTATCAAATATAGATTTCTCAACACTGCCTTAAAAACCAGGTTGTCCAACTTCAGACAGAAAGCCTATAGCTTGTATTTTCTGCCATCCAATTGAGTGTGGCTTAGGAAAAAATATTATATCAGTTCTTAGGAGCGAAAAAATATAAACGTAAATGTTTTTTGTACATTGAATGTAGTGTAATTAAATTTTGATCCCACTATAGAAGAGATATTCCTTCAGTATCCTCGAACTGTGTGCCTGAATCTAACATTTGTGGGAAGTGAGAGAAAGATGCAACTAGAGGCCAAAATACCATATCTATAAATATTTAAAATATACATTAGGCTAATAATAAACTGTTAAATAAAATATGTTTTAGCCTTTTACTTTGAAAACTATATCTTCACAATGAATCAAAAGACCAGAAGCAAATTTAGAATGAACACAAAGTTCCACACTAGAACTTGGTGAGGCAGGAAAGCAGGCCGTATTCTAGCTTCTGACCTACCTCCTTTATCCCACAAGTCTCTGTCCTTCGTGAGGCGTAATGCACAAGCATTTTGTCAGCCTACCCTAAAAATGATGAAGCTCTATCTATAGTCCTATAAACAGATACTCCCTGCCACTCCTCAGGCCAAGGATACAGACATCAGCAATGTGGGACTTGAAGTATGGTACAGGTGGGGAAGGGGATTGGGTTTTAGTCAGGCACATTCCCTTAGTACAGTAAACTCTTTGCCTCCTGGGGAGAAAACCTTCTTTGCCTTGGCCAGAAGACCAGAGCAGGATTTGCTAGTGTTTGGAGCCGGAGTACGAACTCCTCTTGCCTGCTCTATGGGTAACAATGTGCACCAAAAAATGATTCCAAATCTTTCAATTATAGCTAAAGAGCAAAATTATCCAAAGTTAGAGACCATCCCAACCCTGAAAAAAAAAAAAAAAGAATATGTAGCAAGAGCTAAAGATACTCAACAGATGGAGGGACAGGAATGACATAGAAAGTTATCTCTAAGACCTTTCTTGAAATCAGGCATTTTGAAAAGAATAAACCTCTTTCAGAAAGAGACTAATTGTGGCAACAGCAACTCAGACTGTGAATGCAGTGACCAGGGATATATCATTTTCCAATGATTCTGAGAATCACATTCATTACATATATAGCATCTTGTAACTGAGATGTTTCCCATAATTGATAGTGTTTTACAACTACTGTCAGCCAAGTGCCAGTTTTGACGTGGCTGTCAGGGCCTGTATGTGCATGAACTTGATCATATAGATTCACAACCAACCCTAATTAACATGAGTTGTGTGCATTGTTGGCTCCATTTAAGTTGTGTTGAATTGCTATTTAAAATGTCTTTAAAAAGATTATACTATGATTTGGCATGAAAAAAGTTAGAAAGACATAGAAACAAACGGCAGGGAATAAATTGGATAGTAATGAAATAAATGTTCATTACTGGAAGAATACCTGCAATTTCATATTTGTTTGCAAAGTAGCAACAAAGTAAATTCTGGAGCTTAAAGATACCCATAAATAGATGAAGCTGTGTAACATGTTGTTACTGAGTTTATTGGGTAGCTATTGCTACAGTAATGTTGCATAGCACCATCCCAAAACTCCATGGTTTAAAATAACTAATTTATTATCATACATGTGTCTCCAGGTAAGCTGAGGTTCAACTAGTCTAGATGGGAGTTACCTAGATGGCTTGGCTTTTCATGTCCCTGCTATACATGACTCTCATCCTCCACCTGTAATGAGTGGGCTAGCTGGGCATGTTCTTTTGGTGATAGCTGATAACAAAAAAGTGCAAAAAGAACAAGTGAAAAACTGTTGTTCATAATAATCTCTAATGATTCATTGTATTTCAGTGTTCTCAGTTGTTATGTCTCCTTTTTTTCCCTTGATGTTACTTACATGGTTCTTCTCTCTTTTTTCTATAAGTCTTATCAAAAGTTTTTGAATTCTGTTTATCTTTTTAAGAAACAAACATTTTTATTTATTTATTTATTTATCTGAGACAGGATCTTGCCCTGTCACCCAGGCTGGATTGCTGTGGTGTGACCTCAGCTCACTGCAACCTCCATTTCCTAGATACAAGCAATTCTCCTGTCTCAGCCTCCCCAGTAGCTGGGATTAAAGTCATATACCACCACACCCAGATAATTTTTATATTTTTAGTAGAGACTGGGTTTCATCAGATTGGCCAGGCTGGTATCAAATTTCTGACCTCAAGTGATCCACTCACCTGGGCCTCTCGAAGTTCTGGGATTACAGGCATGAGGCACCACCACTGATCTCGTGTTGTTTTTCAAGTCTCATTTTCATTTATTTCTGCTCTGATATTTATTATTAATTTCCTTCTACTAATTGGTTTGTTCTTGCTTCTGTAGCTCCTTGAGGTGCATCATTAGGCTGTCAATTTTGAAATATTTCTATTTTTTTTGATATAAGTGTCTATTGCTATAAACCTCCTTTTTAGTACTGCTATTTTTGTATCCTATAGATTTTGGTATGTTGTATTTCCATTTTCATTTTATAAATTTAAATTTCCTTCTTAATTCTTTCATTGATCATTGGCCATTCAGGAGCATGCTGTTTAATTTCCAAGGTTGTTTATTTTCCAGGATTCCATCTATAGCTATATCACCCTGAATGCATCTAATCTTGTCTGTATTTTCCAAGATTCTTGTTTTTTGATGGCTAGTTTTATTCCATTGTGGTCAGAGATAATACTTGATTTAAAAATAAAAAAGTTTCCACAGGCTTGTTTTGTGGATTAAGATGTGGTCATTTCTGGAAAATGTTCCATGTGCTGATGAAAAGAAAGTGTATTCTGCAGCAGTTGGATGAAATGTTCTGCAAATGCCAATTAGGCCTATTAGATCTAACGCGTAGTTTAGCTCTGCTGTTCCTTTGTTGTTACATGTCTGGATGATCTACCTGTTACTGTGACTGGGCTGTTCAAGCCCTTTACTACTGTTGTATTGCAGTCTATGTCCCCCTTTAGGTCTATTGATGTTGGCTTTATAGATTTGGGATCTTTGGTGTTGAGTGTATGATATCCTTTTGCTAAATTGACCCCTTTATTAATATATAGTGAATTTGTCTCTTTTAAGCATAGATTTGTAAGCTATTTTATATGATATGAATGTAGCTCCTCCTACTATTTTTTTGTTTCCATTTGCAGGAAATACCTTTTTCTCATCCTTCACTTTTAGTCTACATACGTGGGTTTCTTGAGGCAACATGTAGTTGGGTCTTGTTTCTTTATCCATTCAGCCATTCTTTGCCTTTTCATTGGATAACTGAGATACTTACATTCCGTTTTATCATTGATAAATAAGGAGTTATTTAAGGTATATACTTATTACTTATACCAATATGTGTTATATTGATAAGTAATTAGTAACTGCTCTCATTTTGTTGCTTGTTTTCTGATGGTTTTGAGACTTTTTCTTATGGTCTTCCTTTGTGGTTATTATCTCTGGTGGTATGTTTCAAATTGTAACTTTTAGTGAATCTGTTTCAAATTTTTGAATTGTAGTTGCCATGAGGCTTACAAAACCATTTTATAAACATAACAAGTAATTTTCAAGAGATGGCAACTTATCTTAGAACACAAAAGAATAGAAACAAACAAAGGAAAAAAATCTACACTTTAACTCCATTTGCACTACATTTTGATTTTCAGTTTTCTCAATTTACATTCTTAAAACCACCTCTCTTAACAGGTTGCTGTAACTATTATGTTTTTTATATATTTTATCTTTTGTGCTTAATACCAGAGTTATCAGTGAATTACACACCACAAATTTAGTAAGAGGGTACTCTGGGTTTGCTCATGTACTTAATTTTACCAGTGGGTTTGTACCTTGAGCAATATTTTCTTCAGCTTTTCTTACAAGATGAGTCTGGTGGTGCTGAATTCTCTCAGCTTTTGTTTGCCTGTGAAGGACTTTATCCATCATATTTGAATAACAGTTTTTCTGTTTACAATGTTCTCAGTTTGCAGTATTTTTCTTTGAGCACTACCATATGACTCAGCAATTGGATATTTATTCAAAGGAAGAGAAATCCATATACTAAGGTTACATCTAAACTCTAATGTTTATTGCAGCACTATTCACAATAGCAAAGATACAAAATCAACCTAAATGTCCATTAACAGATGAATATAGAAAATATTATATATATACATATATATCTGAGTCATAAGTAGATGAAACTTGATTTATGTTAGAAAAAATTTAAATATTTTCCATAATTGTTATATCATTTGATAGCTACCTCAGATATGTATAAGAGTTCTATTCAGTCCATACCTTTTTTTTTTATTTTTTTTATTTTTATTTTTTTTTTGAGATGGAGTTTCGCTCTTGTTACCCAGGCTGGAGTGCAATGGCGTGATTTCGGCTCACCGCAACCTCCACCTCCTGGGTTCAGGTGATTCTCCTGCCTCAGCCCCCTGAGTAGCTGGGATTACAGGCACGCACCACCATGCCCAGCTAATTTTTTGTATTTTTAGTACAGACGGGGTTTCACCAGGTTGACCAGGATGGTCTCGATCTCTTGATCTCGTGATATTCAGTCCATATCTTTACCAATATTTAGATTAATCAGCCATTTGACTGTCTACTAGTTGAATGGTAGACTAGTTTGCAGTGTTCTGATGAGAAGTCTGTCATAATTCCTGTAGCTGCTTATTTGTATATGTTTCTTTTTTCCCCTCTGTCTGCTTTTAAGATTTTCTCTTTCTTTTTGGTTTCCAGCAATTGACTATAACATGCCTATGTGTGTTTTTCTTCTTTATACTTGTTTATTAAGCTTTTGAATCAATTTTTTTTTTGTAAAATGTGTAAAATATAAATTTTGGTTATCATGTTTAATATATATTTTATATTAGCACAAGTGTGCTAAGTTTCTTGATAATTCCAAGAAGTTACAGATGGTCTGTTGACTTTTCCCTACCTTTCTTTTTTTTAACTGTGTCCTTCAGTTTGATGTTTTATATTGATTCATCTTTGAGTTCATTGAATCTTTTGCAATTTACTTTCAGAACCATCAATAAATGTTCATTTTCAAATATTAAAATTTTAACTTTTAGAATTTTAATCAAATTCTTTTCTATTTTACAACTTCCACTTCTCTCCCACAATAACTCATCTCTTTATCCAGTTTTTTTTTCCTATAAATTACTTATTTTTCATAGTTATGTTTATGTTTAATTCTGGACCTGCATAATCTGATACCAGGACATTTCTAACTCAATTTATATTGCCTTTTTTTCTTGATGATGGGACATGTTTACATGCTTCATCCCATATCTTCTAATGTTTTATTGTATTATGAATATGGTATATAAAATTTTAATTTGTTTTGCTTCTTTGCCAGTGAATGCAAGCTGCTGCCCCTGTTTGAAGTTAAGGGAAGGTACTGGCATTCAGAATCTTTATAATCAAATTGAGCCTGTGCTACCTCACAGCATTGACTTTACCTGTGACCAGCCCTGCTTCATTTTTGCATTATCACTACTCTCTTTTTATCACGCTCATATTCCAAATAAGAGAAAGTTGAGATGCAATTCAAAATATTTTTAGTTCACCTTTGGATTCAACTTTGTCAGGGCTTCAAAATAGAAGCAACACAAGAATATGTTATTTCTTTCTGCTTATCAGCTTCTCTTTCATAGCTGAATTCTTGATAATTTTCAGATAGAGAAACTTATTTGACTGAAAAAATGTGTTTTTGCTTGGAGTCTTCCAGATTCAAATATCTCCTGCCATCACTGCATCATCTGAAGCTTATCTGTTTTCTTTTTAACCCTGCAGCATCTCTTCATCAACAGCAGGCCTACACCTCCACCCATTCATATTCAGACCAGGAGCCATTCCCCAGGTAGAGAAATTGCCCTGGTACTCTAACTAGGAAGCACTTGTTTTTCTCCGGAATTCAGTTCAAGGCTTTATTACATCTACTATTCTTTATTAGCCCCTTAGAAAATAAGGTGTACTTATCCATTTTGTCAATTTTGTTGTTTTTTACCATGATTTGAAAATATTTTTTGCTCTTATTCATATAAACTGGAAGGGGAAGCCAGATAAATAATCATCATGGAACTTAAACTTCTATTCATGGTTTTATATTCTTTTCCATAAAAAGTCCCCCAGTTTGGCAAATTTTTAGGGCTCACATATCTAGATCTCCCCTGAATAAACTAAAACATTTTATTCAGAGTACGGTTTTTAAAACCAAGCAGACAAGATAGACAAAAGATAAATATTACATGAGATCTGCATAAAATAGTTTTTCTCTCCATTATCTCTTACTTTTTCCTTGAATAACAGTTTTCTGTTTACAGTGTTCTCAGTTTGCAGTATTTTTCTTTGAGCACTACCATATGATTCAGCAACTGGATATTTATTCAAAGGAAGAATAATTCTATTCTTCTATTCCTTTCTCTTTATAAAAGAAACAGAAATAGAGATGAGAATTAAAGGTCCTAACAACAGAGTAGGCTCAGGAAGCAAGGATGAAATTATGCTGGAGGCAAGGAATTTGGATGTACGTTAGAGAAAGAAAAAACAATTTTGAAGTATACTTGTATTTGACATTATAAGTTAAGCCTCTAAAAAATTTAAATGTCAAAATTAAATTTATATATTAAATTTGCCATATTTCACTTTGAAATATAAAAATGGCAAGATGCGAAGACAGTGCCGGCATCCTTTAGAAAGTCTGGTATTAAAGACGAGTGAAGAGAGAAAGGTGAGACTGTTGGAAAGGGGCAAGTTAAAAAGGGAACTTCACTGAAAAGTCCTGCTCAACAACCACATCATCATTTTGATCTTATAACTAACTCTTTTTTGCCTCTCACCTCCTAGCATGAAGAGTTTACTTAAAGTTATAACCAATGCCGCTCAGCACATTTCTTCATTTCCACACCTTCGCTACCCACATTGCTCTACCCCACCCCACACACAACTGAAAATCCGTTTGCAGGTCTCTTCAGCTCTCCCTGACAGGCCTAAGCTGCATACTGAATTATTTCCAGCTTGCTGATTTTCACAGGCTTTTGGATTATATTAACAAACAGGGGTTCGTAATATGTACTAAATTCAACTTGATTTTGACTTAATCAGCCCAAATCCCTATGTGCTTCTATTGTAATTCTTCCCTCTAGCATAAAGAATTCCCCTGCTTCTAACAAATCTTTGCAGCAGGTCTGCAGCATCACAAGCTTTAGATAGCCTCTGATATAATTTTAAAATCTTCTGAGCTATGAATGGTCCCTGGCAACTCTCTGACAAACAATCATTTTAGTTCTGACAATCTTTGGGTAACTGAAGCTACACAGATCAAATAAGAATATGGGACATCCTTAGATATCCCAGCAAACTCTAAGGGGGAAATGAATATTCTATCCTGAGGCACCACTGTGGATTAGAAGGTTTTATCTAGCTGAGAGTGATGGTAAATAAAGCCATTCACATTAGGGAAATCTCTCAAATATATTTTTACACTTTGATCTATTTCTCTGCCTTATGGTAGTTTAGGTAGGCTTCCCAATTCTGCTCACAGTCTAAGTATTTTGTTACTAAAAATTTTTCCTGGAATTGAAATACCAAGACTGAGATTTATTTATATTAGGGCCTTGAACCTTTTGTAGGGAATGAGGCTGACTGTAAATGACCCTATATTCATGAAAGGCAATCTGTAGAGAAAGTGTCAAAGGCACAAAGTGAGTTGTCTTATTTTTTCTTTTTCTTCTTTTATTTCTTGTCTTATTTTTGTCTTTTTGTTTTCTGCAAAACATTGACAAAGTTAAAGACATTAGATTGTAGTGAACAGTTTCTGTAGTGAGCATTTACTGTCTCTTTGGCAACCTTCTCCTCCTTCTGATCATAGGGATCTGGATTTTCTTTTGGAGAATTTATCTCTTCACCACTTTTTGTAGTCTTTGTGAAGCTGTCAATCAGGGTACACTGACCTCCCCTAGATATAAATGTCATTCACTGTAGGCTATCTGAACATCTGGACTTTGAGTCTTGAGTCAATGGACTAAAGAATAAGAAAACAAAATCATTTTGAAGACGTTACTTGCCAACAGCAGTATGCTGTTAGAATTGACATGCAACTTCTGCCATCCAACTTCCCTAAGCTGTACTTGCTCCCACCCTGATGAGACTGGTTCTACCAAGTCCAGTCACTGATTGTTGTACCATCCCCTAATCTTCTATTAAACCCTCTTTTGGTTAAATTACCCAGGGTTTGCAATCAAAGAAATTCAACTCATAGAAATGTTCCAAGTTAGTCAGACGGTAGATGATTTTTAAGAGCAATTAGCTATTCCATAATATACCTCTGTTCTTCTAATAATACACACATTTATTTTAACATTTTGATTGAAGTCCTGAAAGAGCCATTTCTATAAGTCAATACTTTGTGAGACTGCAGCAAGATGTAAAAGATTTATTCAGGAAACAATCTTAAGCAACAACAGCAATCTTCTTTGCAGAAAAAATGATGGATCAGTAAGGCAGTGCAATTCTGGTGTCCCTAAATCCAGATGGATTTAGAACTGGGATTGCAAACTGAAATATCTGTAGGAAATGAGCAGTGATGCAAACGGATGAGTCATCTGGGACGCTTCTCACTTCCATTAAGAATTATAATCTAGCTGATTTTTCTTCTTCAACCTCTTTGGTTTCTCCTTTCACTTTCCCCCTCTGATAGAGACATGTGCCAAAGACATATTGCTCCACTAAGAAAAACACCTGTGCCAGTGCAATGACAGATATCAACTGAAACTCACCATTATTCTCAAAGAAACAACAGAAATCATGAGGACTCAGCCCTAAAGAACATACACCCTTTAAATGAGGCAATACTCCTCAGCTCTGGACAATCACGTCTTATCAGAAAGGTTGGCTCAGTATTGCCTATATCTTCTGATGTTTTATAAAGTAGTCAGAAATATTAATATTTTTATTAAATGTATAATTATTTATTATATATTGGCAGTTAATTCAATTAAAAATATATTGGTTGAGCCCAGGAAAACAAATGTACATTCTGCTCTTGACCTGCATGAGAAGAAAAGCAAAATTTATTTTAAAAAGTCAAACTCTTAAGCCAGAACAAGCCACTAGAGTCATGAAATAAATGTCCAGGGGCAGTCTAACAGGATCCTGCAGGACCCAGCAAGGGTTGGAGGCTAAGTTAAAGAAGGAAAACTCTTGTGTTGCCAGTAGCTCCGGAGGGCATGTCAATACACTTTTCTTGCTCAAAAAGGCAAGTCGTACCTAGCTTGGTATATTGTTCTAGTCACCCTGTTATGTGTAGAAACGGATTAAAGAAAATCTGTTAGTGATAGTTCAAACTGATACAACTTATTCATTTCAGATCTTAAGTGCCAAAATAAATTTAAAAAAAGAATGCTGTGTCTGTGTCAAGTTGCCTGTAGGCTATTGTATTTTACTATATGCATTACTTTAAAAAAACCGAACCACTCTTTGCCACTGAACATCTTCAAATTTAGAAGAGACTAAGATTGACATCACTGTTCAGATCCATTAGTCAAACAACAGTGGCTTTGGACAGGTAGTTTCCAAAACACGTCAGCCTTGTTTACACCCAACAGCAACAGCAGACATCGGGTATTTTTCTGCTGTGATGCAAGGTACAGAGATACTAAGAAAGTATATGATATACACTGCTTTTAGTAAAAGGATTGGAAGTGGAAGGTGAAATGATAAAATACATATTTATATCCTAATGATTATAGAGAAGAAAAGAAACACTTTTACCTAGGGGCTAGATTAAAATCAATGGAAGAGCAAAAGGAGACAGTAAGAAATCAACCAGTATGATAAACAGGAATTTTACCCCCAAAAAATACCGCTTAGTTTTTAGTATGTCTAGGAAAGTAGAAGCTGCTTATTCTTGAAAATCCTTGCTCCAGTAAATGCCACTATACTGTTTTTTATTTCATTAATTCTAAGTGATCATTTTCTGTGGATTCTGGAAATAAAGGAATTTATTAACTTGACTTTCCCTGCCCACTGATAGACTAAAGCAGTGTAATACACATATTACATCTGATGTACATCTTATATCTTTTTAATTTGATTGATCATATTTTTCCAAGCTTTTATTATTAAAGTGAAACATGACATCTCTATGAGAGTAAGGCTGATTTCTTATTAATATAGAAAAATTACATTTGTTATTTATTTTAGCATATAATGGTAATGCAGCAGGCATTATCTTTATTATTTCATTTAAATTATATTTCTCACTTCAAAATATCAGTGAAATCATGACATGTCACCTTTCCTTTTACATTTGAGAAAACTGTG
Source organism: Saimiri boliviensis (assembly GCF_048565385.1). Classification (NCBI taxonomy): domain Eukaryota; kingdom Metazoa; phylum Chordata; class Mammalia; order Primates; family Cebidae; genus Saimiri; species Saimiri boliviensis. Next base: position 199,803,612 of record NC_133449.1, read on the forward strand.
ATACAAATAATTTAGATAATTGGCTCAATATCACACGTTTTATAGGTGGAACTGTCAAATTTTAAGCCTGAGGGATTCCAAATTGTGCGTTTTTCACTTGCCTACACCGACCTAAGGCAGAATGAGTAAGATGTGACGTATGAGAGGGGAATTATTCTAAATATAGTAGTTGACATTTAAACATTTATGTACAAGGCTAAGGAAGCCGGCAGTAGACCACGTAATGAGAGTTCCATTGTAAAAGCACATACACGCCAGGAACTTAAGAGCAAGGAATGCTTTCAGTGTGTGCCTCCAACTCCGCCCCGCAATGGACCCCTCATAGCGGTCTCTCACCAGAAGCAGCCTGGTGAAGGTTCCTATCAAACATCAGCACCACTAAATATCAAGACTTTGGGGAGATTATGATAATAAGTCAGTAGTGTTTTTAGAATATCTAGAAAAGAAGATCCTAGGGGTGGCAATCTGGTAAGAAAGGGCAACTATAGAACTTGTCTGGGATCTAACCTTGCACGAAGGAACAGTTCTTGTGTTTACTGTGCATTTATGTGGAGTCATCCTGAAGCTGATGGAAATCAAGAAGAGCTAAAAGGCTTCAGTACCTATCTTCCCACATCAATGACCTGAACAAAAGAGCAGTGGGTGGGGAGAATCCCAGGACAGGAGTAAGGGGTGACAGCCACATGATGATTTGGAGAGGGCTTTCAGAGGTATAGTAAGGAGTGCAGACTGATTTTAGAAGAAAAAAGCAGTTATTGTGAGAGGAAGGCCTTTAAAAAAAAGAAATCAATCAATAAAAATATCTCATATATTTTATTATGCCCTCGTTGTCTCCCAAAGGAATTAAACTTATTTTCTCTGGGTTAAAAAAAATTTTTTTAAGAGCTACTTCATCACAGATTTTAACTGGTTTGGAGCAGAGTTATCAAATAAGAGGAGAGCTCCAAAGGCTCATCCACATCTGCATGCCACCACTGCTCAGTGTGACAAGAATCCAGCTCAACTCTTTACGCCTTACTCAGGAAGTATCTTCACTCTTCCTGACAGCAGGATTAATGGCTATGCTCAGAAGAAAACCAACTGTCAAAAAAAGTTTACTTCTTATAGTTGTCCTCCCTTTCTTTGTGCTGTGTAAGCTTTTTTTTTTTTTTTTTTCTTCTAGTTTAGATGATGTATCATTCAGGGTTCTCCAGAGCAGACCACAGAACCTGCTACTTTGAGCAGAAAGGGATTTATTTAAAGTACCTAAGTGGATCACAGAATCTTTGGAGGGTTGAAAAAACAGATTCTAGCCTGAGCTTCCAGAAATATCACCATATGTCCACAGTGGGTAATGGGCCCCGAAGATGCCTCTACTTCTGCTACACTGGAAGCCACTATAACAGCTGCCAACACCAGAACCATGTTGCCCCCTATTTATTTATTTTTGTTTAGCAAGGTAAAGAGCTTATATTCTTGCTATATTATCCAACAACACTAGTAATTAAAGCTATTGTTCACTGGAGCAATTCTATGGAATGAAAATAAATTTCGTATTATGAAATCTGAGGAAAAATTAAAATGTCATTTTAATCTCTTGATTTAATGCAGCCATGTGGCTAGACAGATGTTACCTCTTCAGCATCGGGACATGTTCTGAGACTATTACACCTTCTTATACCCTTTACAACAGGTGTCCCCAAACTTTTTACACAGGGGGCCAGTTCACTGTCCCTCAGACCGTTGGAGGGCCGCCACATACTGTGCTCCTCTCACTGACCACCAATGAAAGAGGTGCCCTTCCTGAAGTGCGGTGGGGGGATGGATAAATGGCCTTGGGGGGCCTCATGCGTCCTGCAGGCCATAGTTTGGGGACACCTGCTTTACAGTCTCATTGAGCATATAGCTCATAATCAAACTAAACCAAGATAACTAGCATGTGGCATCAGGGTTGATGGGTTAAGGGGTGGCCTGTGCAGATCTGTCTATGGCAAGAAGTGATAGAGACTGTGTCTCTGTGGCACCAGTCATAGCCTCTGCTCCTATCCTCAAGCCTGCAGCACTGTTGGGCATCTATAGAACCTGCAGGCAATACTTTAATAGACCTCCTTGAGTCTTTGACTCAACATTAGGAGCCATTGTCCTTTATTCAGTCTACCCAAATGAAAACTATCAACCATTTAATATCTTGGTCTTTCTCTTTTAGAGGTTTGTTATGTACATTAGCAACAACTTTGACGTCAAATTTTTCCCATCAGTATACGACTGTAGACCTACTTTTCCTTCACAGATTTGTAAATTATTGTTTAATGCAGTATTTTCTAGGATATGCACAGGTGAGAACTATCATGTCTTTGCAACAGTGGGTAGATAAAAAGGGAGAGATGATGATGTTGGCTAAAGGTTAGTAAAAGGGTAACTTGAAAATGGCTTTAATAAGATGCTTGGAGATAGTTGGTGAATTTTTTTTACTGGGTTCTCCCTACCTCTTTTGCAGGAAATAATTAAGAGTTGACAGTCCATGGAAGTCCACAGCCTCTCCTATGGTGAATGGTATTCACCTGGAGTGACAAGTTATTGAGAGAAGAACAGAGTATCAATAATGGTTTTATATTTTAAAACAATAATTTCAGACAGAAGCAACATGCTGTGCAAAATTATATATCATGTAACAGAAGCTGAGAAGCCAACATATATCATTATCAATGCTGCCTCTGTAAGAGTTAAAAAAATTACCATATCTAACAATAATTTTTACTTTAACAGAGAGAACAGAGGACACAGAAAGAAACCAACTTATTCTTATAAATGGTTGGTTTAACGCACAGTGAACAAATTGATGCGTAAATTGGCTTTGATGAATGATTGTGTTAAATGTGGTTATTTATTATGAGTTGCATTACATAAATTGGTTGCAAAATTATAAGAAATGTTCTTTATTAATCTTACCTTCTCCATAGCTAAAGAATGACTCAAGGCAATTATCTTTCATAGGCTTCAGCACCATTAGCGCTAATATACTAAGGAGGGCATACAAGTTCTAGTAACACACAAAGAAGAGAAACATGCTTTTTCTTTGCTTCCTACGTAGAAAGATGATGTCTCTTATACATTTTTCTTCATTCTCAATTAAATCCTTCAAATTATTAGTTTGGAATATTTTTTCAGTAAGAGCTACCAGAGATGTAAGAAATATCTTACATACGTTTTTCATGGTATGACATCTAAAATTTAAACAGATGGCATAGGTCTAGTCTTGAGGAACTAAGAATTTAATCAAAATGATCCAGGTGCTTTAAGGTCACATTTGGCTATTTCATAGGAGCTTTAATCATTTGCTCCAAGGTCCAGTGACAGATTGCGGAACTGTCTTAATGTTTTCCTCTTCAGCATGGGATACAAATAACGGGAAGATAGTGTCTTTCTGAGAAGGGAAAGGAAATATTTCTTCCAAGAATACTCTCATGACCTGACTTTCAACCAAAATCAGAGACAAAGAGTTATCTGAGTAGATAACCTATAGTTTCTTCCTACTTATCAGGGGATACTTTTTCCAGTTAGGAGTTTTTCAACTCTCTGCTTCTCATTTTCCTCTCTCCTTTGGACATGACTTTTGTCTTTCTAGTTCTCTTACATCCCTAACAAGAAAAAATCTCCTCCTACCAAAGAAAAAAACAAAAGTAATTCATTCTGCTAACTACGTAACTCTGTCTAAAGACCCAAGGTGGGATTAAATAATGTAGATAAGGAAGTGCTTATAAATCGTCGCTATATAAAAGAATATAACAAAACAGCAGTGCAAATCTGTAGCCTGGAGAAGTCAGTCAGATGATATGGCTACATTTTTTATTATTGAACGTTTATCAAATACCACTGATCTGTAAGCTCCTAAGTTAGGTGCTGGGTGCTGTAGGTGGGTAAAGGAGGGAGAAAGCCTACTGCACAGAAAAAAATGCTAACCAGAGCTTGATGCTTCAAAACATACTTCATCTCTATCCCTTGTCTTCATAATTGTATAAATGTGTATACAGTTTATCAGTTAGGATTTAGTACAGTAATTAAATGTTCGAGATGACAATAAATTAAGTTATAACTTTTTGGTTTTCTTTTTTTTTCTCTCAGGTGAATATCTATATAGGTAGACCACATGACATGGTTTGGTTTGGTGTCCCCACCCAAATCTCATCTTGAATTATAACCTTCACATGTTAAGGGAGGAACTTGATAGGAAGTAATTGGATCATGAGGGTGGTTTGCCCCATGCTGTTCTCAAAATAGTGAGGGAGTTCTCACATGATCTGATGATTAAAAAGTGGCAATTTTTCTTGCATTCTCTCTCCCCTGCCACCATATAAGATGTGCCCTTGCTTCCCATTTGCCTTCTGTCATGATTATAAGTTTCCTGAGGCCTCCCCAGCCATGCAGAACTGGGAGTCAGTAAACCCTTTTTTCTTTATAAATTACCCAGTCTCAGGTATTCTTTATAGCACTATGAAAATGAACTAATACACAGCGTTGTGTGAGGCTCCTTCTATCTTATATGATCAGGTATGGCCTCTTTTCCCAAATTTGCTTCATAGGGTAAGATAGTGGCATCAGCTCCAGATCTCTCATCTGCATTTGCATCAGCAGGACAATGAAAGGGAAAGAGAAAACTATGCTCCCTCCCTTTGCAGACATTTGCTGGAAGTTGCACAGACCCCTCCCATGTACATATAATTGGCCAGTTCTAGTCATAAAAGAGGCCAGAAAATGGATTCTTGATTTCAACTTGTCACATGCCCAGCTAAATATTATGTATTCTGGGATTTTCAGTTTCCGTTCAGGATGTAGAATGCTATAAAGAGTATCACTCCCATACTTTCAGTAACAACTACAACAGCAGCATCAGCAGAAACATAAAACAATCTGAAAATTTGTAAGTTTTCTTCAACCCGGCAGAGAACTGACGAGTATCAATTAACATGAAATCTAAGGAAAGTCAGGCACATCAAATTTTAGTTGAGACATGAGGCCTTGCTTACCTAGGATAGACACTGTTTATCACAGGTAAGAGAAGTCAAGCTTAATTTTTAAATGAATGGCTAAAGGTCAACTGTGGGCTGAAAAGAGAATATAGAACCCCTGAAAGGCACAAACACAGAAGAATTCACTTATCACAGACTTTTCTGCTCACACAAAAGATCAGTAAGAATCCTGAAAAATGTATCCCTTGTGATGCAGGCCTGGGGCAGTGAGCGCACTGAGGTCTTGTAAGCACAGTTCACTCTCCCCTGTCTCTTATAAAACAAATGCCTTAAACTGCTAGAAAGAGGGCAACAAAATCTGCTGCTCTTAGTGCATTAATGAAAATGCAATGGGAGGGGAACAACAGCAACAATAAACTCTATGCCCCTGAGGGAGGAATAGAAAAACCTATCCCTCTCAGACCTACAGTTGGGTGTGAGACAAGATCACTTAGAAAGATAACTCACAAGATGCAGTAAAGCAATGCCAGTTGAACACTGAGACTTAAGCAAAACCACAGAGAATGCCCCAAACTCCCTCCACTCACTTCTTCCATCACCAGGCTGAAAGCTTTAGTAGCACCTACTGCTTGAAGGGAAGCAAGAGCATGCAGAAAGACCCTATTGGAGGCACAGAAGACCTTTTGGGAAGGCCCAAAATTGAGGGTAGAAAACACTACCTCTGAGAAAAAGCCTCTAGCAAACCAGCACACATGATGAATAGAAGGTAACCCTAGATAATTTGGAAATTATACAAACACATGGAAATTAAATAATATGCTCCTGAATGACCAGTGGGTCAATGAAAAGTTAAAATAGGAAATGGAAAAATTTCCTGAAACAAGTACTTGCAACCCAACAGACTCAAACCTACAGGATATATAGTGAAAGCAGTACTACAGGAAAGTTTATCGCTATAACATGCCTACATAAATTGTTGACGGGAACGTAAATTAGTACAACCACTATGGAGAACAGCTTGAAAGTTCCTCAAAAAACTAAAACTAGAATTACCATATGATCTAGCAAATTCTGTCAGTATTATACTGGACCGAGCACAGAAAGTCAACACCAAGACAAAAGTATGCCAAATTGCAGGGTTTTTATTGCTGGTGGCCATGGAGGACTCGCGTCTCTTCAACCTGTGGCCTTGAAAGGAGGATGCCAATACTTTTTATACCCGAAAAGCCACCTTGGAGTGAGGGTGAGGAGCAGGGATGGGATGAAGGGCTTCAGACATTCTGAGGGCTTGTGGATTCTGTAAATCACCTCCTGGGTGGAGACGAGGGCTCCGGACATTCCGAGGGCCAGGGGACTTTTGTCATTACGATTGTTACTAACGTGGTTTACAGAAGTCAAGATAAACATTAGTTTACAGACCTTAGTTACTTATTACAAGTCACAGGAGTCAAGATGGAATTAGCTTGTCCTGGTTATTACCGGTAAGCAAAGGCTAGCAATTCTGGCAGTTACTGATAAGAGAAGGTGAGCAGCTATTGTGGGCATTTGGCAGAGCAAACTAGCAGTTTCATTTACAGAAGCCAAGGTCAGCAGTTATTGTGAGGAGAGTGGGGCAGCCATTACAACTTATTTCAAAAACAGCTTTTTCTTTTATATAATGGCATTGCTTAGGTTCTATCTTTAGGCTAGCTATGTTACATCAGTAGGTATATAACCAAAGGAAAGGAAATCAGTATATCGAGCAGAAACCTGCACTCTCATGTTTACTGCAGCACTATTCATAATAGCACAGATTTGGAAGCAACGTCAGTGGTCACCAACAGATGACTTGATAAGGGAAGCTTAGTGCACATACACCAGGGAGTACCATGCAGACATACAAAAGAATAAGATCTTGACATTTTCAAGTGCACAGATGGCATTGGAGGTTATTTTGTTAAGTGACTTAAGCCAGGCACAGACAGACAAAACTTCACGTTCTCATGTATCTGTGGAAGCTAAAATTTAAAACCATTGAACTTACAGAGATAGAGTAGAATGATGGTTACCAGAGGCTGGGAAGGTTTTGGGTAGGGAGGGAGGTGGCAATAAAGATAGTTAATCAGCACAAAAATATATTTAAATATAATTAATAAGATCTAGTATTTTTCGCACAACATAGTCACTACAATCAACAATAATTTATTTTCCTTTTTTTTTTTTTGAGATGGAGTTTTGCTCTTGTCAGACAGGCTGGAGTGCAATGGCATGATTTGGGCTCACTGCAACCTCTGCCTCCTGGGTTCAAGTGATTGTTCTGTCTCAGCCTCCTGAGTAGCTGGGATTATAGGCACCCACTACCATGCCCAGCTAATTTTTGTATTTTTAGTAGAGATGGAATTTACCCATGGTGGAGAAGCTGGTCTGAAACTCCTGACCTCAGGTGACCCTCTCGCCTTAGCCTCCCAAAATGCTAGGATTACAGGTGTGAGCCACTGTGCCCATCCTATTTTACATTTTAAATAACTAAGCGTAGAGTTGGATTGTTTGTAAGACAAAGAAAGGATAAATGCTTGAGGTTATGGATTTAAAAAGTTGGATTGGATAAAAAGCCAAGTTTCAATTACATGCTCTCTATAGTCAATTTTAATTATAATAACATAGACTAAAAATAAAAAATATGAAAAGAATATGCTATGCAAATACAAGCAAAAGAAAGCTAAAGTAGCTACATTAATATCAGCAGAGAAAGAAATACTATATGCAGGATAGAGAAGTATATTACATGATAATGAATAGGTCAATTCTTCAAGAATAATTTAATGTTTATGCACCTAACAAAATATATAAAATCTGATAAAACTAAAAAGAAAAATCCAAAATTATTGTTGGATACTTCAACACTTTTCTGTCAACATTTGATAGAACAAGTAGACAGAAAATCTGTAAAGATATGAAAGACTTGAACAATTCTATCAACTAACTTCACCTAATTGACATTTCTAGAAACTTCCACGCAATTACAGCAGAATATACAAGTGTGCATGTCTATTCCCCAAAATATTATATTCTATACTATAAAACAAACACCAATAAATTTAAAATAATTGAAATTATTCAAAGTATTTTCTGAGACCATAGCAGAATTAAATTAGTAGTCAGTAAGAGAGAACTATCTGGAAAATCAACAAATTAATGAAAATTAAGTGACTCACTTTTAAATATTAGGTATTGCATTATTATTGACAGAGAGAAAATGGGATTTTGTGGGACAACAAGCAGTCTCTTCTAGACATAGACTTATAAATATAGCTTTATGCTGACCAAGGGACTCCATGTTAGGTCAATGAAGTGTTTAAATTGTTCTCACTGACTGTTCATGTCCATCGAAATTCATATTTTGAATTTATATGAGGTCATGAAGTAGGGCCCACATGATGCCATTAATATCTTTATAAGATTAAGAGAATCCAGAGCTCATTTCTCTCCATCATGTAAGGACACAGTGAAAATGCCAGTAAGAGAGCCCTACACAGGAATGGAATTGTCAGGCACCTTGATCTTGGACTTCCCTGTCTCCATAACTGTGAGAAATAAATATCAATTGTTCAAACCAGCCAGTTTATGGTATTTTGTTATAGCAGACTAAATTGATTAATAAATCAGTGCATATTACCAAATTGGAGGGAGTTGCCTGCTCAATTGTTTTCCTTCTACCAAATCATTTTTATCCATTTATCAGGATGCTGGATTTCTTAGCCTTGCCTTGTTCTTTTTGCTCATTGGCTCCTTGTACCAAGGTTTAGACTCTTCAGTATTTATTCACTCTGCTCCTTCTTCCCACACCCCCTTGTGCTCTTTTGGGAGGTTGGGGACTAGGAGAGCAAATTGACACAATTTGTTGCAACCCCAACTAATTTAATAATGCCACCTGGAAAGAATGACCTCTGCCACCTTTCAGTATCAGAAGTAATAAAACTCCTGCAATAGCAATAACATTAGAATAGTCTAGAATACTGGAAATAACTGGTAGACTACACAAAGCAGTATGAGCTCTTCTCTATTTCTCTAGTTAGGGTAACAATGCATAGGCCATATAATGCATATGTATGTACAAGAGTCAGTGTCATGTACCAAGCTCAGTTTATCAGTAAGCCTGCAGGCTTTGCATGTTTCTTTTATCCGTTCACTACGCTATTTATTACTCTACCCCTGTCCAAACTGCTGTATAGTCCAGCTCAGTAATTTTTATTCTCTTGTCACAAGTGGAGTACTATTTGTATACTTTTATCTTGACTAGATCTCTAAATATCCTGATGGTCCAAACATATTCTTCCTTTGAATGAAACAATCTAAATTAATTTTACTGAATCAATAGATTCTTTTTTTCTTAAGAAAATAAAATATGCACAATTCTTAAATATGCTTTAGTCCATAATTATAACTTTCTATCACAAACCTTTAATTAACTTCATTCTTATTATTTAACCTAAGATCTAAGTATAATTCAGCATGCTATATTTCCTGTCCAATTAATATTGCCTATTTTTTATATTATTTGAGTCATACCATTTTCTGTTTCATGATAAATTCTATCATGGATATGGAAAATCGCTTGTTTCTGCTTATTTTATCCACAGTTCCTGACACATTGGCTCAATAAATATTTATTGCATGAGGGAATAAATGAATGAATGAATGCAGGATATGGACAGGCCCCACCGAGAGATTTATCTCTCTCTCTCTCTTTCTCTCTCTCTCTCTCTCTCTCTCTCTCACACACACACACAGACACACACACACACACACACACACACACACACACACACACACATATTCAAATGGGAGCCTCAGACTTCTTTGGTAATGGACATGTACCAGCATTTCTCCAGCAGTGTTTGACATAGTTATCTCATCTTATTCATCAGATAGCCATGCTTATTAGCCTCAGGGCATACTTACAAGCTATGCAGCAAAAAGGCCATCCCTGCCATAATATTTTATTGTAAAACAGAAGGAATAAAATAAAGCAAGCAGCTAGTGCTACACGTATACAAACTAATAAACAAACAAAAGGTCTAAACCACTGTGGCATCATTGTGACAGCAGTGTCTTGAAGAAACCCCACTGGTTGTAACTTCTGTCAGAGGCAATGAATGCCTAGAGTGTGTGTACTGTAATGAAACTGGGAGGAAACAGTGCCAGTTTTTTGAAACTTGTTAACATGCAAATGATAGATGAATCTTCCCAAAGGTGAGCACTGTCAACACACATTCTCTGCTTCAGTCAGGGACATGGCTTTTCGTGCTATCATGCTATAATCACCAAAGTTCAATTTTTACTAAAATATGACATGATCAAAACCATGTATTTTAAAGGAATACAGAGTCGCGAGGCCAAAAGAATAGATGTAAGTTTGTTCATGTTATTACAAAACCAGGTTCTGATATTCAATGGATTCCTATTTTGGCTTTCCTATGACTTACAGGGAAGACACTCACAAGGGAATATTTCAATTAGTCTCTTGGCCACTCCTTATCACCCATCATACGATCCCATCTACTTCAACATTTTCCTTGGTGCTCATAAAAAGACATGCTGAAGGTGTAAACAGAATGCAAGAGAGATTAACAGCATCTGATGTGTTGGACTCAGCTCAAAGTGTCCCATGTAAAAGATCTGATTTTCAGCTGGACTGCAGCACCATGCCAAGGTTGGTCCATCCCCAGAGAGTGGTGATAAAGCATCACTTATATAATGTAAGAAGTGGCAGACTGTGTCTTGTCCTCCAAATCTTTTCACTGGCAGGGAGTAGAGAAAATTGTTTTGGCCAAATATCTGACCATTCTCTTTTGTGAGGTAGGACTCCTGCAGTGAAGTCATATCAGTTAAACCTTATCATTCCCATTCTTCTCTTCTGATGTGTGACAGAGAAATAACAGTCATGAAATGTGAGAGAGGGCAGTAGCTAGGAAAGTGAGGGAAAGAGGGTGGTTTAGTCATAAAAAGCTCAATTGGTTATAGGTATAGTGTGAGAGGATATAGCCACATTTTATTTCTTGGTATACTCCAAAGTCAGGAGATAAAATTCTGCGAAAGTCAGCCCTTCTCTCTCACAGTATAATCCGTTCTCTGACAGATAAACATATGTACCAGAATTGCCAATGTTTTGGCAGAAGGGGGTAGTGTCATCACAGAGGATCCTTATCCTGCACATGATATAGGCAGGCATGACTTCTTGCTCATCATGTTTGTTGACATTTTATTAAGAATTTCACTGTAGCAAAAACAAAACAAAACAAAACAAAACAAAACAAAAAAGAAGCAGCTGAGCTGTGAGCCATGACAGCCAATGGCCCATTTATTTCTAGTGTCTGTGTTTTCCCAAGCTCCAGTGGAAACATGGTAATCTTCATACCTGTCTAATATTGGCATCTAGAAAAGAGCTTGATTCTTGCTCAATTTACAGTATATTCAGTCCTTTGAAAGGCTTATTCTAATGCAAGGCCATGCAATACATTTGTGTGCAATTGGTGGTGAATTTTTATGTCAGCAGAGATTTATGTCAGAATCCAATGCAATTGTTAGAACAAACAACTTTACTTTTATTTCAACACAAATATTGTACCCAGGGTTATCAAAATTCTTGAATTTGTTTCAGAAGAGAATTTTCTCAAATTCTCCATCCTCCAGCCATGAATGTATGAGTTCTTTGCTCAGCCACACACTGATTTGGTTTTTGCCAGTGTTAGGAAAAACAGAAGAGTCCAATCTATCTGTTCAGATGTCGGCCTCCTAGGTTTCTTAAAAATTTTGTTTAATGTTTCTAAGGGTACACACTCTCTCTGATTAGAGACAACTTCTTTCTTTTTCTTTTCTTTTGAAATGGAGTCTCGTTCTGTCATGCAGTTTGGAGCACAGTGGTGCAATCTCAGCCCACTGCAGCCTCCACCTCCTAGCTTCAAGAGATTCTCCTGCCTAAGCCTTCTGAGTAGCAGGAATTACAGGCTTGTGCTGACGCCACCAGCTAATATTTGTGGTTTTAGTAGAGACAGGGTTTCACCATGTTGGCCAGGCTGGTCTTGAACTCCTAACTTCAGGTGATCCACCTGCCTCGTCTTCCCAAAGTGCTGGGATTACAGGCGTAATCCACTGCACCTGGCCCCATGACAACTTTTTTATCTCCACTATTTTTCTCTCCTCTAACACAATTAATCTTGCACAACCCTCTGACTAACTCACATGAAAGTCCCACCCTAAATGACTGTCATCCTTAAAACACCTTGCTCATCTTTACGGCATCTGTAGCCTTCTGCCTCTGCCTGCCCCCAAATACCGCTCTACCTATCACTGCTTAAGAGTCTTGGGTTCTATTTATTTTTATTTTCCTTTAACAATACTACTACTTACATGGCCTTCAACCCTTTTTTATGAGATCCTCCTTCTATGGGATTAGGGCTGGGTAGGGAAATAAAGAAGCTTCCTGGATTGGGAAGATGTGATTGAAAGATACAGCAATTCTTGCTCATATGCATAGTGCATGAAGAAAGTGATTTAGGAGTTAAAAAGAAATTACTTAGGCAGATAGTGTGGGTACGAAACACCTTGGTAAGGTTTTCCTTTTAATGAAAAGCAACCCTAAAACCATTTTCTTTTCTAACAAAGAGAAGCCTGTCAAATCGAGCTTCAGACATAGACAGGCAAGCTGCAAGCTCACACAGGTGAATGCCAGCAGTTGGTCAAATCGAGCTTCAGACATAGACAGGCAAGCTGCAAGCTCACACAGGTGAATGCCAACAGTAATATACTACCTGGGACTAGGTATGTTTAAAGTGGTGGCTCGATCTTCCCTTTTTTGCCAGCCATGTGTACACTAAGGCACAGACAAGGTGCTGCTGGCCAAGTGGAAAGCCCACTTATATAGTAAGGTTAGGGTGGGGTGGCCAGCCTCCCAGCAGGCTCTATAAATGTCACATCTGGTCGGACCAACCTATAGGCCCTATGTAAATCAGACTCAGCCTCCCCCAGCCTGCCTATAAAATCTGCTTCAGTCTGCCACATTTCCCTTTTTAGAGCTCTCTCTTGCACGAGAGAGACAGAAAGAGAGCTGCTCTCCTCTCTCCTTTCCTCCACCTGTTAAACATCCAGAGGTGTACATATCTTCAATCCTCTTAACACTAGATGATGAGCCCTGGGTATTTACCCCAGACAGCGATTCCACTTTACAAGGAGAAGGATGAGTAAAGCTGGTGATGGATGGTCAAACATTAATCAGAGAAAAGGAGTTTGACTTATAAAGCCAAGGAGACATTGGGCAGTCAGAGAACGTGAAAAGGGCAAGAGGCAGATCCAATTCAGTGAATGGGAGCTCACTGAGCATCTTCAAAGGACTACAGTCGGCTGTATAATTTTTTATAAACATCTAGAAGGTATTTACATGGATTGATTTTTATAAATATTTTTCATTGGTTAATGGAAGCCATCCTTAAAATGAATAATGATAATATTTAATCTATTATTTCCTCTTCAATGGAATGTTACATAAATGAAATCACCATTGACCGGTGAGTTTAAGCAGGATCTGTAAACATTTTTCAAAAAGAAGAAGAAGAAAAAAAAGTCATAGTTTATTTTTTTCAGAAGCCTACAAGGAAGCCTATGGGCATATGGGAATCAGAAAACATAACTAAATAAAATCTTCTCTACGATATCCAATCTCTCCTTTACAATTCTCTCTCTCTCTCTCTCTGAACTTTCCTTTGAATGTGATTATGATTGGATTTGCTGTTTACAGCTTCTGTATACTACAGACCTGGGGATCTGGGAGCAAAACAGAAAGTACCAGACAACTAAGAGGAGAAAGTGCTATAACAAAGGACAAAGTGAGAGCTGATGACTGAAAATTTGGAGAACAGCTGAAATCTTGCCCCCAGTGGTTCTTGCCAAACGTTTCTTACAGCCTTCGTTGGTCACCCTAAAAGTCCGAGTAGGGCAGGCTTATTGCTTCTCAGGGTATAGTGGGCCACAGCCAGGTCTCTACACAGTTTGAATATGTCATCTTTTCAGCAGGGACCTTTTCACACAATTTTGAAGGTCTAGCTAATGATTCATCACATGCTTTGCTGCATTCCAAACCGCTCTTATTTGGGGTCAGGGAGAATGTTAGCCCTTTTTCAGAAGAGCAGAGCCAGATTGTTTTGTCCTCTGACAGCATTAAGATCTGTGGAGTGACCCAGCAGGCAGTACTGGAAGAGATTCCCTCCTACCTGCTCTCTCAGGGAGGTGTTGGGATCACAGAAGGCTTCTGGCTGAGTGCACACTTCCTCAGCCCTGAATAGGGGCTATGCCAGATGTCATTTCCTTCTGTACAGGGACTTAAGCAGCAGACACTAAAGCTAAAGATTTCTTAAAAACTCTTTTCATATCCAATATTGAATACCTATCTTAATTAAAATGAATATTTATTTAAATTATTTAAAGAGGTAGCTTTGATCATAAGTGCTCATTTATGAAGACTGAAGACAGGAGAACTCGCCTCCTCAAGACCTAATTAAAAGTGATAGCCTAAATTTGCATGTAAGTACTTGCTATGTTTGTCATATCATCAGTAAAAGTAGTTTCAAAGTTCTTATTTTTCCTTGCTTGAGATTTCTCCCTCACAAGCAAAACCTTAGTCCATTTGGGCTACTATAACAAAATACCACAAACTAGAAGGCTTATAAACAAGAGAAATGTATTTCTCAGTTCTGGAAACTAGGAACTCCAGCAGATTGAGTGTCTCGAATGAGCCTACTTCCTAGTTCACAAAATCATAGGAAGCAGCAAACAAGCTTCCCTGGGTCTATTTTATAATGGCACTAACGCCATACCTGAGGTTCTGCCCTCTTGACTTAATCACATTCTACAGGTCCCACCGGTTGACAAAAAAGAATCACTCTAAAATATTTGAAGAGATTTTTATCCCGAGCCAAATATGAGTGACCAAATGGTGTGCAACAAACACAACCCTCAGGAGATCCTGAGAACATGTGCCCATAGTGGTCAGGGCACAGCCCAGTGTTACACATTTTAGGGAGATACGACATATCAATTAAATACATGTAAGATTTACATTGGTTTGATCTGAAAGGGCAAGACAACTAAAAACAGGGGGCTTTGTGAAGATAGACGTAAAAATCTTCTGATTGGAGATTGGTTGAAATGCTTATTATCAATAGAAAGGAATGTATGGGTTATGATTTGGGTTGTAGAGACCTAGGTTTTATCATGCAGATAAAACCTCCAAGTAGCAGGCTTCAGAGACAATAGATTATAAATGTTCCTTATCAGACTTAAGATATGTGTCCATGCTATGCTGGTTGGCTTTTCCTGAATTTCAGAAGGGAGGAGGGTATAATGAGGCAGGTCTGCCCCGCCAGCTTCCTTTATGGTCTGAATAGATTTTCTAGGCTAGCTTCCAAATACGTTGACTGAGAGGAGGGGTCCATTTAGATAGTTGGCGGTGGGGTGAAGGGGTGGGGAGCTTTTAGAATTTTATTTTTAGTTTACATACCCTTTAAGGCTATCACATTGGGGATTAGGTTTTAACATATGAACTTTGCGGGGGACACAAACATTCAGGTCATAATACTTGCTGTTCCCCAAAAAAGGTGGTAGATTGCTTTGCCGTATGGTGGATTCCTGAGGTTTATGAATGGAGACAATTATCTGGAAACAATGAAGGAACCCTATAGAGTTTCCCAGGCATTATTAGCTTTCTCATCCTAATCTTGGCTCAAAGACTGATTATTTGATATTTGATGTCATTCCTTGATTTCTAAAACAGCTGAATTGCCCTTGGTAACTAGGCAGCATTAAAATTTGTAACTTCTTTTCTAATGAGGCAGTATCTGAGGAGTTTAAAAAGGGCAAAAATAGATGAAACTGGTTCATACTGTTAAGATTTTTAATTTCCCCTTATAATCATATCAACAAAGAGATTAGCTGTCCCGTGGCATGATGTAACCTTGCTAGAGCTGTGATTTGACAGAAAGATGGGAATTGTAAGAAGCAGTATCTCCCTAAAAGCACATGAAATAGTGTCCCACGGTAAGCTAAGGACTCAGGGGACAGAAAGGACTCGGGACAGAAAGATGTCTTTGTTTATTTGCTTGTTTTTGTGTAGCTCTTGATTTTTAACCTCCAGGGATCAATAATTTTTTTTCCTATCAGTTGCTTCAACTGCCCAGTCTTATTTCTTCTCTTCTGGTAACAGGCTTCACTCTCTGGCCACAGAGACAGAACCATGGCCCACGTCAAGGTAGCCTGGGCAGCGTAGTTAGGACAGGATATGTTATCAAAGTCGGCAAAGTGGATTATTCTCTCGGACTGTTTTAAATTGTAGTTGCCAAGAAAGCCCTAATTTCTCTCTAATTGTGTAGCTAGAAGGAAGTGAGCCAAAAGTAGGAGAAATTCATGTTCCTTCTGCTTAGAGGAGCTGAAGATTTTAAAAAGCCACAATGCCCAGACAAAATTATAATTATATCTCAGGCCTTATTCCAGAGGTACCATAGGCCAGCTTCCCCCTGCTCTTTTTATATTTCTATTAGATAAGACAATACAATTATCTTTTCTTTAAGCAAGTTTAGCTTTTTTTCAGTTATACCCAAGAATCTTGACTAAACAATGACCTTAAATATAAAGGCATGTCACCCTCTTGCTGCATTGCATATGAATTAAGTTTTATTTTCTCTAGCTATTAGTTTAGAATGGTATATTGCTACAGTGTAATATCTTGGCATCATTTTCTTTCTTCACATTCTTTCTGGCTGCCTCCAGAAGTGATGTTTGAGCTTGTTTAGGGAGGGCCTTGGTTTTAAGCATCCAGTGAGAAAGAGAAACTCTTCATTCGTGGACAGACACTGTCAATGCTTTTCCCATATCCCTTTCACCCTACTGTTTTGGTGTGCTCCAACCTTCTTCCAGCTGACAATATCTGCCTCTCTGTGCCTAAAAGTTTCCTCAAGAAGTGCAGAGAACCACATTTCTCATGTTCACAGTGGGCTGGAAATGCAAGGGAATTACTATCCTCAGGAGTAAGCCTCTACCAGGGGTGATAAGAAATTGTAAAAAGTACCCCCACTTTCCTCTCCTCATTTTTCTGCATGGGGAAGGATGATGAAGTCTCACTCTGTCACCCAGGATGAAGTGCAGTGGTGTGATCTCAGCTCACTGCAACTTCAACCTCCCAGGTTCAAGCAATTCTTGTGCCTCAGCCTTCTGAGTAGCCGGGACTACAGTGGCACACTACCACACCATTCATTTTTGTATTTTTAGTAGAGATGGGATTTTGCCATGTTGGCCAGGCTGGTCTTGAACTCCAGACCTCAGATAATCCACCGCCTCAGCCTCTCAAGGTGCTAGGATTACAAGTGTGAGCCACCATGCCCAGTCTCCTCATCTCTTAAGTAGTATAACTTGGAAAAATGTTTTGGGTTTTCTCAGTGTTTCCCCAAAATATTGATCTCCAGTTGCCCACTCCGGTAGATGACTTACTAATACACTTTTATTGTTTGTTTTTCCATCCATGTGCATGTGTCCTTTCCCTGCTTTCAGCCAATGTTTCTTTTCTATATCTGCTAAATAAGCAACTTGGACTTCAGGCCCTGGTCTTAGAGTCTGCTTTGGGGAGAATCCAACTGAAGGTAGAATTTGAGAAACTATTAATAAAGTATTTTTTGTATAGAGAATGTGGTTTGAAATTACCAAGAGAGGTATCTTGTATTAGTCCATTTTCAAACTGTTATAAAGAGTTACACAAGACTGGGTAATTTATAAAGAAAAGGGGTTTAACTGACTCATCGTTCTGCATGGCTGGGGAGGCCTCAGGAAATTTACAATAATGGCTCAAGGGGAAAAGGCACATCTTACATGATGGCAGGTAAGAGAGAGAGAGGGAAACGCTTACATTTATAAAACCATCAGATGTCGTGAGAACTCCCTCACTATCACAAGAATAGCATGAGGGAAGCCACCCCCATGATCCAATTACCTCCCACCAGCTCTCCCTGTCAACATCTGGGATTACAATTCAGGGTGAGATTTGGGTGGGGACACAAAACCTAACCATATCAGATCCAAAACTTGTTACTCTAAAGTCAACAAAGTGTTAGAAGATAAAAAGATAAGAAAGAGTAATGTCTCAAAAATAAACCCTTACTTTTGCAGTCAAATGATTCTTGACTGCAAGAGTGTTAAGATAATTCAACAGAGAAAAATAGTCAACAAATGATGCTGAGTCAACGAGATATCTATAAGCCTCCCAAAAAAGAAAGAAAAAAAGAAAATTGGATTTCTTTATTGTATTATGTAAAAATAATAATTGATAAATGAATCATAGACCTAAATGTAAGAACTATAATTGTAAAACTCTTAGAGGAAAACATAGGTGTACATATTTTTGACATTGGATTAGACAATAATTTGTTAGATACAATGCCAAAAGCAGAAGCAACAAAAGAAAATATAGACAAATGAACTTGACTAGGAAAAAAAAAATCAACTTTTGTACTTTGTAAGACACAATCATAAAAGTGATTATACAACCCAATGTGACACTTTGTTGTCAGTCTTTGGTGTAAATCTGATAAAATATACATAAGATCTACATGAGAAAAACTGCAAACCTCTGTTGAAAGAAAACAAAGGAGAACTGAATAAATGGAGAGCTATGCCGTGTACATGAATAGAAGGATTCAATATTGACAAGATGTCAGTTCTCCCTCACTTGATCTATAGATTTAATGTAATTCCAAGCAAAATCTCAGAAAGCTATTTTGTGGATATTAATGAACTTATTCTAAAGTTTATATGAAGAAAGTAAACAATATTGAAGGGAAAAAAGGAACAAAGCTGGAGGACTTACGGTACCATATTTTCAAATTTACTATAAAGCTACAGTAAATAAGACAATGCGGTATTGGTGAAAAAACAAATAAATCAACTGAACAAAATAGAGCATCCAAAAATAGACCCAAGTAAATATAGTAAAATGATTTTGACAAAGTAAGAAAGGCAATACTATGAAAAAAATAGTAATTTCAACAAATGGTATCCATATGCAAAAAAAAAAAAAAAATTGAATCTGGACACAAACCTTCACAAAACTAACTGAAAATGGACCACAGACTGAAATGTAAAATCTAAAACTACAAAACTCCTAGAAGATAATATAGGAAAAAATCTAGATGGCCTTTGGTTTGATGGTGACATTTTTAGACACAACACCAAAGGCTCAATCTATGAAAGAAAGAAGTGATAAACTGAAGTTTGTTAAAATTTAAAACACGCTCTGTGACACTATCAAGAGAATGAGGACAAACCACAGACTGGGAGAAAATATTTACAAAAGACATATTTGAAAAGGGCTATTATCCAATATATAAAAAGAACACTTTAAACTCAATAGTAAAAATCAAACAACCCGATTTGAAAATGGCCCACTGACCTTAACAGAAATCCCATCAAAGAAGATATACAGATGGGAAATAAACATGAAAAAAACATTCCATATCATATGTCATCAAAGAAACGTTAATTAAAACAACAATGGCATACCACAATATGCCTATTAGAATGGCCAAAATCCAGGACACTGACACGAAGGAAAGGATGTGGAGCAATTTGAACTCTCATTCATTGCTTGTGAGAATGCAAAATGGTACAGTCACTTGGGAAGACAGTTTGACAGTTTCTTACAAAATTAAACATATTCTTTCCATACAGTCTATGAATTGCACTATTTTGTGTTTACCCAGATGATTTTTTTTTCTTTTTTTTTTTTTTTAACTTTTTTTTTTTTATTTTTTTTAATTTTTATTTTATTGCATTTTATTGCATTTTAGGTTTCGGGGTACATGTGATGAACATGAAAGATTGTTGCATAGGTACACACATGGCAGTGTGGTTTGCTGCCTTCCGTCCCCTCACCTGTATCTGTCATTTCTCCCCATGCTATCTCTTCCCACTTCCCCACCCCCCGCCCCTCCCCCATTTCCCCCCAACGGACCCCAATGTGTAGTGCTCCCCTCCCTGTGTCCATGTGTTCTCATTGTTCAGCACCCGCCTATGAGTGAGAATATACGGTGTTTGATTTTCTGCTCTTGTGTCAGTTTGCTGAGAATGATGGTTTCCAGGTTCATCCATGTCCCTACAAAGGGGACATCCTTTTTGATGGCTGCGTAATATTCCATGGTGTATATGTACCACATTTTCCCTATCCAATCATCGTTGGGCAGTTGGGTTGGTTCCAGGTCTTTGCTATTGTAAACAGTGCTGCAATGAACATTCGTGTGCACGTGTCCTTGTAGTAGAATGATTTATAATCCTTTGGATATATACCCAGTAATGGGATTGCTGGGTCAAATGGGATTTCTATTTTTAGGTCCTTGAGGAATCGCCACACTGTCTTCCACAATGGTTGAACTAATTTACATTCCCACCAACAGTGTAGAAGTGTTCCTATTTCTCCACAACCTCTCCAGCATCTGTTGTTTCCCGATTTTTTAATGATCGCCATTCTAACTGGTGTGAGATGGTATCTCAATGTGGTTTTGATTTGCATTTCTCTAATGACCAGTGATGATGAGCATTTTTTCATATGTTTGTTGGCCTCCTGTATGTCTTCTTTTGTAAAGTACCTGTTCATGTCCTTTGCCCATTTTTGAATGGGCTTGTTTGTTTTTTTCTTGTAGATCTGCTTTAGTTCTTTGTAAATTCTGGATATCAGCCCCTTGTCAGATGGGTAGGCTGCAAAAATTTTTTCCCATTCTGTTGGTTGCCGATTCACTCTACTGACTGTTTCTTTTGCCGTGCAGAAGCTGTGGAGTTTGATTAGGTCCCATTTGTCTATTTTGGCTTTTGTTGCCATTGCTTTTGGCGTTTTGGTCATGAAGTCCTTGCCTACACCTATGTCCTGAATGGTTTTGCCTAGATTTTCTTCTAAGGTTTTTATGGCGTTAGGTCTGATGTTTAAGTCTTTAATCCATCTGGAGTTAATTTTGGTGTAAGGTGTCAGGAAGGGGTCCTGTTTCTGCTTTCTGCACATGGCTAGCCAGTTTTCCCAACACCATTTATTAAACAGGGAGTCCTTTCCCCATTGCTTGTTTTTGTCAGGTTTGTCGAAGATAAGATGGTTGTGGGTGTGTTGTTTTTCCTGTGAGGCCTCTGTTCTGTTCCATTGGTCTATATCTCTGTTTCAGTACCAGTACCATGCTGTTTTGATTACTGTAGCCTTGTAGTATAGTTTGAAGTCCGGTAGTGTGATGCCTCCTGCTTTGTTCTTTTTGCTTAGAGTTGACTTGGCTATGCGGGCTCTCTTTTGGTTCCATATGAAGTTTAAGGTTTTTTTTTCCAGTTCTGTGAAGAAGGTCATTGGTAGCTTGATGGGAATAGCGTTGAATCTGTAAATTACTTTGGGCAGTATGGCCATTTTCACAATGTTGATTCTTCCTAACCATGAACAAGGAATGTTTCTCCATCTGTTTGTATCCTCTCTTATTTCATTGAGCAATGGCTTGTAGTTCTCCTTGAAGAGGTCCTTTACGTTCCTTGTTAGTTGTATTCCTAGGTACTTTATTCTCTTTGTAGCAATTGTGAATGGCAGTTCGTTCTTGATTTGGCTCTCTTGATGCCTATTACTGGTGTACAGGAATGCTTGTGATTTTTGCACGTTGATTTTGTATCCTGAGACTTTGCTGAAGTTGTTTATCAGTTTCAGTAGATTTTGGGCTGAGATGATGGGGTCTTCCAGATATACAATCATGTCATCTGCAAATAGAGACAATTTGATTTCCTCCTTTCCAATTTGAATACCCTTTATTTCTTTTTCTTGCCTGATTGCTCTGGCTAGAACTTCCAGTACTATATTGAATAGGAGTGGTGAGAGAGGGCATCCTTGTCTAGTGCCAGATTTCAAAGGGAATGCTTCCAGTTTTTGCCCATTCAGTATGATATTGGCTGTTGGTTTGTCGTAAATAGCTTTTATTGTTTTGAGATACGTTCCGTCAATACCTAGTTTATTGAGGGTTTTTAGCATAAAGGGTTGTTGAATTTTGTCAAAAGCCTTCTCTGCATCAATCGAGATAATCATGTGGTTTTTGTCTTTGGTTCTGTTTATGTGGTGAATTACGTTTATGGACTTGCGTATGTTGAACCAGCCTTGCATCCCCGGGATGAATCCTACTTGATCATGGTGGATGAGCTTTTTGATATGCTGTTGCAATCGGTTTGCCAGTATTTTATTGAAGATTTTTGCATCTATGTTCATCATGGATATTGGCCTGAAATTTTCTTTTCTTGTTGAGTCTCTGCCGGGTTTTGGTATCAGGATGATATTTGTCTCGTAAAATGATTTGGGAAGGATTCCCTCTTTTTGGATTGTCTGGAATAGTTTCAGAAGGAATGGTATCAGCTCCTCTTTGTATGTCTGGTAGAATTCTGCTGTGAACCCATCTGGGCCTGGGCTTTTTTTGGGTGGTAGGCTCTTTATTGCTGCCTCGACTTCAGACCATGTTATTGGTCTATTCAGGGTTTCGGCTTCTTCCAGGTTTAGGCTTGGGAGGGTGCAGGTGTCCAGGAATTTATCCATTTCTTCCAGGTTTACTAATTTATGTGCATAGAGTTGTTTGTAATAATCTCTGATGATGGTTTGGATTTCTGTGGAATCTGTGGTGATATCCCCTTTAAAATTTTTTATTGCATCAATTTGGTTATTCTCTCTTTTCTTTTTTATTAATCTGGCTAGTGGTCTGTCTATTTTGTTGATCTTTTCAAAAAACCAGCTCCTGGATTTATTGATTTTTTGAAGAGTTTTTTGTGTCTCTATTTCCTTCAGTTCTGCTCTGATCTTAGATATTTCCTGTCTTCTGCTAGGTTTTGAGTTTTTTTGATCTTGCTCCTCTAGCTCTTTCAATTTTGATGATAGGGTGTCAATTTTCGACCTCTCCTTTCTTCTCATGTGGGCACTCATTGCTATATATTTTCCTCTAGAGACTGCTTTAAATGTGTCCCAGAGATTCTGGTATGTTGTGTCTTCGTTCTCATTGGTTTCTAAGAACATCTTTATTTCTGCCTTCATTTCATTGTTTATCCAGTCAACATTCAAGAGCAAGTTGTTCAGTTTCCATGAAGCTGTGTGATTCTGTGTTAGTTTCTGCATTCTGAGTTCTAACTCGATTGCACTGTGGTCTGAGAGACTGTTTGTTATGATTTCTGTTCTTTTGCATTTGCTGAGGAGTGATTTACTGCCAATTATGTGGTCAATTTTAGAGTAGGTGTGATGTGGTGCTGAGAAGAATGTATATTCTGTGGATTTGGGGTGGAGAGTTCTGTAAATGTTTATTAGGTTTGCTTGTTCCAGGTCTGAGTTCAGGTCCTGGATATCCTTGTTGATTTTCTGTCTGGATGATCTGTCTAATATTGACAGTGGGGTGTTAAAGTCTCCCACTATTATTGTGTGGGAGTCTAAGTCTCTTTGTAGGTCATTGAGAACTTGCCTTATGTATCTGGGTGCTCCTGTATTGGGTGCGTATATATTTAGGATCGTTAGCTCTTCTTGTTGCAGTGATCCTTTTACCATTATGTAGTGTCCTTCTTTGTCTCTTTTGATCTTTGTTGCTTTAAAGTCTATTTTATCAGAGATGAGAGTTGCAACTCCTGCCTTTTTTTGCTCTCCATTTGCTTGGTAGATCTTCCTCCATCCCTTTATTTTGAGCCTTTGTGTATCCTTGCATGTAAGATGGGTTTCCTGGATACAGCACACTGATGGGTTTTGGCTTTTTATCCAGTTTGCCAGTCTGTGTCTTTTGATTGGGGCATTTAGTCCATTGACATTTAGGGAAAGTATTGTTATGTGTGATTTTGATACTGTCATTTTGATGCTACCTGGCTGTTTTGTTGGTTAGTTGATGCAGATTCTTGATTATGTCGATGCTCTTTTACCATTTGGTGTGTTTTTGGAGTGGCTGGTACTGGTTGTTCCTTTATATGTGTAGAGCCTCTTTCAGGAGTTCTTGTAGAGCAGGTTTGGTGGTGATGAAATCTCTGAGCGCTTGCTTGTTCACAAAGGATTTTATTTTTCCTTCACTTATGAAGCTTAGTTTGGCTGGATAGGAGATTCTGGGTTGAAAGTTCTTTTCTTTAAGGATGTTGAATATTGGCCCCCAATCTCTTCTGGCTTGTAGGGTTTCTGCTGAGAGATCTGCTGTGAGTCTAATGGGCTTCCCTTTGTGGGTAACCCGACCTTTCTCTCTGGCTGCCCTTAGCATTTTCTCTTTCATTTCAACCTTGGTGAATCTGACGATTATGTGCCTTGGGGTTGCTCTTCTTGCGGAATATCTTTGTGGTGTTCTCTGTATTTCCTGGATTTGAATATTGGTCTGCCTTGCTAGGTTGGGGAAGTTTTCCCGGATAATATCCTGAAGAGTATTTTCCAGCTTGGATTCATTCTCTTCATCACATTCAGGTACACCTATCAGACGTAGATTAGGTCTTTTCACATAGTCCCACATTTCTTGAAGATTTTGTTCATTCCTTTTTGCGCTTTTTTCTCTGTTCTTGCCTTCTCTTTTTATTTCATTGAGTTGATCTTCGACCTCTGATATCCTTTCTTCTGCTTGGTCAATTCGGCTGTTGAAGCTTGTGCATGCTTCACGAAGTTCTCGCGTTGCATTTTTCAGCTCCATCAATTCACTTATACTCCTCTCTATGCTGTCCATTCTCGTCAGCAGTTCGTCCAATCTTTTTTCAACGTTCCTATTTTCTTTGCGTGCGGTTAGAACATGTTCTTTTAGCTCGCTGTAGTTTCTAACTACCCACCTTCTGAAGTCTGATTCTGTCATTTCATCACTCTCCTTCTCCATCCAGTCTGGTTCCCTTGCTGGTGAGGAGTTGTGATCCCTTTTAGGAGGAGAGGTGTTCTGGTTTCGGGAGTTTTCATCCTTTTTACGCTGGTTTCTTCCCATTTTGGTGGGTTTATCCACCTGTTGTCTGTCTCTGTCCCACGGAGTTGGAGCTTTATGGGTTTCCGTTGCACTGCTGCCTTTTTTTGATTTTTCTTTCAGGTCTGACCCGCCCAGCTAGCAGCACGCCTAGCCACTGCCTGCCGGCAGGGGCTTTGCTGAGCTGCTGTGGGCTCCACCCAGCTGCCCTGAGCTCTTCCCTGTAGTCCTTTTTATATGGGCGTAGCTAGAACTGTCTCGGCAACGGTGGCCCCGCCTCTGTTATGGCGGACTCTCTCTGTTGTGGGAGGTTGCCTCGGCAATGGCAGCCTGCCTCCCTAGCGGTGGAGAGTCTCAGTAATGGCGAAAGCCCCTCCCCCACCGAGCTGGGCTGTCCAGGTTCAGCTGTGCTTGGTTTGGAGGGCTCAACCCAGAGGGTTTCCAATTACTGTTTTTGTTTTCGTTGTTGTTGGGGGTGGAGGGGTGGGACCAACCGAGCCTGATCACCTGGCTCCCTGACTCGAGTCTTTTCTTTTAAGTTGAACGACCCCGCGTTCCGGTCGCTTGTTGAAAAGGCGCCGGGATCTCCCGTACTGCGACTCACAGAGTAGGCTCGGACTGCGGAGCCGGCTCCTGGTGGATTTTCCGCCTAGGAATCTCCTGGCCTGACTCGCTATTTCAGATGAATGGCCCACTCTGCCGTCTCAGGGCTCTGCTCGTCAGCTAAGAGGGCTCCCAGACCAGTGGTTTTTGTACAGAGAACCGCAGCAACAGGGAGTGGTCACAGCAGCCGCGCGGGCGGAATCAGCCCCACAGGGACCAAAACAGCCACACCGGCTGGGACTGCGACACTGGCGACCCCTCTGCCTGGGTATCTCCTGGTCTGTGGGCAATAACAGTTCGTCTGTAAATGCGGCGTTCACTCACCCTCTGCACTTTCACTGGGAGCTGAAGTCCTGAGCTGTTCTTAGGCGGCCATCTTCCCAGCATTCCCCCTACCCAGATGATTTGAAAACACATCCACACAAAAATCTGCACATGGTTGTTTTTTCATAACTGCCAAAATTTGGAAAAAAATGAGATATCTTTCCTTAGGTAGATGGATAAATTGGTCCATCCAGACAATGAAATATTATGCAGCACTAAAAAGAAATGAGCTATCAGTCAGAAAAGACAAAAAGAAAACTCAGCATATTACTTCCTATTGAAAGAAGCCCATCAGAAAAGGCAAAAGTATGGGAGCAATAAATGGATCAATGTTTCCTGGAGTTAGTGTGAAAGGAAGGATGAACAGGCAGAAAACAGAGGATTCTTAGGGCAGTAAAATTAGTCTACAAGATACGACAATGGTGGATACACCATCATTGTACATTTGCCCAAACCTGTAGGATATACAACACCAAGCATGAACTCCAATGTAAACTGTGGGCTTTGGGTGATTATAACATGTTAATGGAGGTTGATCAACTGTAAAAGTTGTACTACTTTGGTGGAGGATGTTGATAACAGGAGAGGCTATGCATAGGTGGAAGCAGATAGTCTCTCTATATATGGGAATTCTCTATATCTTCTGCTCAATTTTACTGTGAACCTAAAATTGCTCAAAAAATCATCTTTTTGGAAAAATAAAAAGATAACTCACACAATGAGAGAAAATATTTACAAATTGTATAGCCGAGGAACTTGTATTCAGAGTATATAAAGAAATTTTAAAACTTAAAAAAGATAACCAATTTTAAATATTGCAAAGTATATGAATAATTATTCCTCTAGAGAAGATATACAAATGGCCAATAAACACACAAAAAGATGCTCAGCATTGCTAGTCATTAGGGATATGCAATCAAAACCATGAAATAACTCATCATGCCCACTAGGATGGCTATAACCAAAACAATGGGTAATAACAAACACTGGTGAGAATGTGGAGAACCTGGAACTCTCATACATTGTTAATGGAAATATAAAACGGTGTAGCTGCTTTAAAAAGTTGTTTGACATTTCCTTGAATGATAGATTATGTAAACACATATAATTACCATATGACCAGCAATCACTTCTAGGTATATACTCAAAAGAACTGAAAACCTATGTCCATGCAAAATCTTGTATACAAATGTTAACAGCACCATTAGGCATTATAGCCATGAAGTGAAAACAATCAAAATGTGCATTAATTGATGAACGGCTAAGCAAAATGTGGCATATAAAGTATCATTTGCTTTTATAAAAGGAATTAAATACTGAAACATGTTGATATGGATGAAAGTTGAAAATATACTACAGGAAAAAAAAAACTAGATACAAAAGGTCCATATAACATAATTCCATTTATATTAAAGGTCCAGAATTGAGCCAGAGGGAGATTGGTGGATTCCAGGGGCTGTCGAGAAAGGCAAATGGGGAAACACTGCTAAAGGGTTCAGAGTTTCTTTGTGGGGTGAAGAAAACTTTAATAACTGGTGATGGTGGCAAAACTCTGTAAATATACAATTACTGAATTGAATATATTAAAATGGTAAATTTTATCTTAATAAAGCTGTTATTAAAAACAAAAGCAATGTTGGTAAATGGGTATAAACTTATGGTTAGATAGGAGAAATGAGTTCTCATGCTCAATAGCCAGTGAGGTAACTATTGTTAGCAACAATGTATTGTATATTTCATAGTAGCTAGAAGAGAGGACCTGAAATGTTGCCGACACATAGAATACATACTTGAGGTGATGGAATCCCCAAATACCCTGACTTGGTCATTACACATTCCAGTAATCACATGTACCCTATGTTATATAAAATATTATGTATCAATAAAGTAGAACACAAAAAAGAACAGAAGTATTACAGGTTTTCAAATCCCAAAAGCAAAAGTCAGGAGGAAAGAATGTTTTAAAATTTATTTGCTTATTTTTTAAAATGCCAAGTCGTTGGAGAAAAAAATTCTTCAGATAGAGCTCTCAGAATTCTAAAACAAATTGTCCAGATAAATAATTGGTTGCTGATCCAATTTTTTTCAGCAGATAGGCTACATGAATGAATTAAATTTCTTGGAGAAATGGCAAGGTAATTCTGAGAGGAAAGAGGATCTTAGCTCTGCAATGCCTGTACACCTAGACTCTAGTCTAGCTAAACCTCAATTCAAATTCCTTCACTGCCATTTCGTGATTATAAGCAAGTCAGTGGCTTCTGTAAAATGCAATTTCCTAATAAATTCAGTAATAATAATTATATCTATTTGCAAATTTGTTTTGCCACAAATGTTGGATGAACACTAGTGCAAGACACAGTTCTGACAATAGTGCCACACCAGTGAAGTGGAAGACATATAAACTATTTACCATTACAGAGCTTACATTCTGGGAAGGCAGGCCAGCAATAAGTAAACAAACTAGACAATTTCAGTCTATGAAAAGTGAAACAAGGGAAAACAACAGGAATAGGTGGCCATGAGTGATGGTGAGGTGAGGGGTGATTTTAGACCAGGTGGTACAGAAATGGCCTCTGAAAAGATGCTATGTGAGCAAAGGACAGAAAAGCAGGGGACCGGCTATGCATAAATATTCAGAAAAAATTATTTGCTAAGAGAAGTGGAAGTACCAAGGCCACGGGGGGAAAGAGGGAGAGAAATGGAAAAGAGGGCTAGAGGCATTTCCAAGAAAGATCAACCTGGCCAGAGCGTGGTGAGGGAAATTCTTTGGATAATATTAAAGGTAGGCACAAGCCATATGGATCCAGGGCTAAGATCCATGATGAGAAGGAAATGGGATTTATATGGAGAAACTGTAATCTCCCTGTTTAAGTAATGCTATATATTGTTAGTATGGCACAATAAAGCCACTGTCCAACAGCTTGATTTCCCTTAAGGGTGGCAGCAGGGAGTGCCGTATGGCTGTGACATCCTTCTGCACATTGACAATCAGGGATGATCAGATTGCTCTAGCTAGCAGGCCAGTGACCCGTTTTCTTCCTCTTCACTCTATGTGTATTCCTCTAAGAATGTGGACTTCATCAAAGGAGGACAGGTCTCTTAGGGGAGAAACACGTAGAAAATGCTCTGGCTTCCCTGCTAGCAGCTCCGTTAGTGGATATATCCTGTGACACACCGTGCAAAATGAGTGCTTTCTCTTTTTCAATTAAAAGTGATCAGCATGACTAATACTAAAGGGCCTGCTGCTTTAAATCTGCTGAAGATTAGCATTTGGGCCATGTGAGAGCTCAAAACACAAACACAGAGGCTCTCACAGAGTTGCTCTAGATACTACAGGAAAAGCCCAGCCTCAAGAAACAGGATGCAGGGAGCTCTCATAAACTTCTGTATCTTTGCATGCTTTTACTTCTGTCTGTGATGGGGGGCTTCTTTCACCTAGAAAACAAGTTATCCCCAAGACCTCCATAAATCCAAAAGGAAGGTTCTTCCCTTTATGCTTATTATAATGGCTCAGACATTAGGAGAGGGGAC
The DNA here is from genome assembly GCF_048565385.1 of Saimiri boliviensis. Lineage (NCBI taxonomy): Eukaryota > Metazoa > Chordata > Mammalia > Primates > Cebidae > Saimiri > Saimiri boliviensis. Next base: position 199,832,971 of record NC_133449.1, read on the forward strand.
AGTAAAATATGTTTATAAGTATCAGATGAAGAGCTGCCTTTTATTTTCTTACATCCGACCTATGGGAAGGAAGTTTGCCTTTCCAGCCACCAGCCACACCTCTCCAAGGGAAGATTAACTCATTCATTTCTTGCTTTTGCTGAGGTCATGTTCGAGAGTGACAGCTATTATGCTGCTTTGTCATCTCTTTTAATTAAACTTTCATGGACTGTAAGAAAACAGAAATAAATCTACATATTACTGTATGTGTTTGGGGAAAATGGTGGTTAGCAATTGGGAGCAGTTAAAGAGGGAGAGCATATATTACTATGACCTGTAACTGTGCAAAGAAATGCATAGCACTAGGATTGGTAAATCCTAATTCCTTTAAAAGATGATCTGGGCTAGAGTCAATATAGACATCTCATGAAATTGTGTCTTAATCATATGAATTAATACCCCCCAAAATGTACACATGGCAATAGTTCCTGAGAAATACACTTTTCTTACAATATTTGGTTTTGTGCAGTAACTATGTTTCATGATAGCATGCTGCCACTACTGTAACAGACTGAATTTCTAATATGACTTAAAAATGCAACTGCAGTCATCATATTTTATTCTATGTTATTAGCTGTATATAGGAAAGTTGCTGGTGTAGGAGAATTTTTTTAATTATGCAAGGATGGAAGTATTCAATGAAAGGGCTATTTTAAAGTTATAGCCTTAGGTAAATGAAGACAGATATAGTCTTCCTGAATATTTTCCAAGCCAGTTTCAGCCTCCTGTTTGACAGAATCAACCATAAGACAAAACTTCAAACTCTGCTGTCATAAATGATAAGGGTCCAGTTCTCTCCTACCTGAATGTGGTCCATGGCATGACCCATGAGCACACAAAGGTAAGTCACCTTCTAGGCTCTATTCAAATTATTAGAAGCATCTCAGCTGATCTTCTGCCATATCCTCAAAGTGACCTTTCTGGTGACTCACATTTGAAGCAACTTATGAAAAACATTCTATATGTCAAACTTCATTTCATTCAATTTTCTCCTAGTTGAAAATTGACACTAAAGATGTTTTGTCTTTCAGAGCACTTTCCTCTGGGAGCCAAAGGGCTGATGATGTATAATCCTTCCTGAAGGTTTTATGGCAGAGCTTCACAAAGCAAACATTTTTTCCCCTTATTTTATATCACCCTGACAAACAGAAATGCTGAGCCATTTAATTACAGAGCCTGCCTGACACATCCAGAGAGTCAAATATTCTGGCAGCGTCTAGCTGAAGGGGAAAAATGCACTGAATTCCCAGAGTTACTTGTCAAGCCAATGACACCAAGGAAACTTGTAAATAATCTGGTGGGCCCGACAGTAGATGCTATGGTGTGCTAGAGCAGTCCCTGAGGCCCTGTGTCAGCAGCATTAGCCCTGCAGCCTTACATCCCAGGATGGTGATACTTTGTTTAAGCTTCAGGCTGAGCAGCTGGAAGATGATATAGGTCAGAGGAACAAAAGTCAAGTCACAGGTCCACATGTCATGAGCTGGTCTGTGCTTTATAGAAACTTCCAGATCTAGAGCTTGCACTCTTAACTCTCAAACTTAATCACAAAAAGAATCTGCACAGATGCGTAGATGCAACTGCATCCTTCCTTAAAATTCTAAGGTGTGACAGACAAACCCCATGACCATGCATGAGTACATTAAGATATGATATCCTGTCATATTTTTAAGTTCCAGCACATAATCAAAGGGGGTTACCTTTATATAATGCCATTTTCTCCCTTCAGAATAGTTAATTCATGTGATAATTTCCAGTTAATTTCACAATAATAACTAAACAAAAGTATGCACATCACTCTTGAACGGTTTTCGTCTGTTTGCTTCAACGTTTTTTTCTCTTTTTACTTCTAACAATCATATAGTTGAAAGGGGGTGGGGAAGTGTATCTGATATGACTCAGGCATTACTCTAAGCCCTGGGATTGAGCAGTGGAAATAATAGATGAGGTCACTGTCTTAAAGGAAATTACATTCAAGTTGAAGGTTATTATCTTTTTATAAATTTACTGTATAAAATAAATAAATATGATAAAAATAAATGTGTAAGAAGACAAATAAAACTATTTGTGGTTGCAAATGCTTTAAAAAATAGTTTACAGAATGATATAGAATGGTTTTAGTGGTGAAACTCTTTTAAAGTGGCCAGAGACATTAACTTTGAAGTAATGATTTTTGAGACATAAATGACGAAAATGATGAAAGGAGGTAGCTACAAAATATTTGGATAAAGAGTGTTGCCAGCAAAAAGGAACAGCATATACACATGCCCTAAGACAGAAGCGAGGGTAGATATACCTTATGAAATAAAGGTCAGCGTGACCAGAAACTCATGACTGATGAGGATAATGGACAGAGAAGACAAGGGGACCTTAGGGGAGGTTTTCCCAGGTCAGATCATAAAGGCATTGTAGGCATATATTTTGAAAAGGAATAATTAAAATTGTCTTAATATAAAACAGCATAATCCTCTTGCATGTAGAATATTCTAAACAATTCACACACACACACACACACACACACACACACTCTCTCTCTCTCTCTCTCTCACACCCCTTACTAGAGCTCATAACAAAATCTAAGTAGCAAGATACAAGATCAATACATAGTACATTCCTAAGAGTCTAAGAATATAATCCAAAAAAAATCCAAAAGTTCAATCAAGAAAATTATATTCAAAATAACATCAAAACGAATAAAATGCTTAGGAAAATTTGCAACAAAAAAGGGTTGGGGTGTAAATTAGTCCAACCATTGTAGAAGACAGTGTGGCAACTCCTCAAATATCTAAAGACAGAAATATCATTTGACCCAGCAATGTCATCACTGGGTGTATGCCCCAAGAATATAAATCATTCTGTTATAAAGATACATGTACATGTATGTTCACTGCAGCACTATTCACAATAGCAGACATGGAATCCACCCAAATGCCCATCAATGATAGACTGGGAAAAGGTAGTACATATGAAACATGGAATACTATGCAGGCATAAAAAAGCATGAGATAATTTCATTTGCAGGGACATGGATGGAGCTGGAGGCCACCATCCTTAGCCAACTAACTCAGGAACAGAAAAACAAATACTGCATGTTCTCACTTATAAATGGGAGCTAAATGATGAGAACACATGGACACGTAGACAAAACAGCATACACTGGGGCCTATCAGAGACTGGAGTGTGGAAGAAGGGAGAGGATTAGAAAAAATAACTAATGAATACTAGGCATAATACCTGAGTGATGAAATAATCCCCATGACACACATTTATCTGTTTAAAAAACCTGCACATGTACCCCTAAATTTAAAAGTTAAATAAAGAGTAAAAACTGTACATTGAAAACTACCAAACATTACTGAGAGTAATTTTTAAAGACATAAAAAGTGACAGACATACCAATTAGAAAATTGAAAAACAAAATATTTTTATAATGACAATTTTCCAGAAAATTGATTTTATAATTTAATCCAATGTGTGTCAAAACTTCATCAGGATTTCTTGTAGAAATTGATAAGTTTATCCTAAAATTTATATTAAAATGCAAAAGACCTAGAAAAGCCAAAAAAATTATGAAAAATTGGAGGACACACAATCTGATTTTAGGTAGCATTGGCATAAGAACAGACATGTACATTAATAAAACAAAATTGGGGGTCCTTAATATTTATGGACAACTTATTTCTGACAAAAATGTCAAGGAAATTCAATGGGGAAAAATGTCTTTTTAACAAACTGCTGGGACAACTGGATAGCTACATCTGAAAATTGAAGAAAAGAACTTAACTACTGTTAAACCCTCATCTCATACAAAATACAAAAATGAACTCAAAATGGATAAGACTATTATCCATCCAACTGAAAGAGCTAAAACTATAAATATTTTAGAAGAAAATATTGAAGAAAATTGTTGTGAAATTACTTTAAACACATATATGTCATTTAGGACAATAGAATAACAATTCATAAAAGAAACTATTAATTGAACATTATCAAAGTTTTAAAGCATAGCCTCTGAAAAACACACCATTAAGCAAATGAAGAGACAAGCCACAGAATGGAGAAAAATATTTGCAAATTATATATCTATCCAGTGTTTTGTCTTGTATAAACATATAAAGAACTCTTAAAACTCAAAAATTTTAAAAAAGCAATTTCAAAATGGATAAAACATACATACAAATTGACAACAGGTGCATAAAAAAATTATCTTCATTACATATTACAGAAATAAAAAATAAAACCACGAGAAAAAAACTAGAAACTCACTAAAATGGCCTAAAACAAAAAGACAATCAAAAGTGTTAGGGAGCATGTGGAGAAACTGGAAGACATGTTTTGCTGGTAGAAATGCAAATTGGTAGAGTCACTTTAGAAAACAGTTTGGCAGTTTCTGAAATTAAAACATATACTAACCATGCAACCTAGAAAATGTACTCCTAGGTATTTACACAAAAGAAATAAAAACATATGTCTACACATATGTTTTGTAGATTTGTTCACAAATGTTTATAGCAGTATTCTTATAACTCAGAAATAGAAACAATCTAAATACCTGTGTACTGATAAATGAAAAAAAATATAATACATATAAACAATGGATCACTCTTCAGTAAAAGATCAAGATCAAATTATTGATAGATGCAACAACATGGATGTATCTCAGAAACTCTACCCTAAATGAAAGAACCTATAAATAAGAAACTATACATCATATTGCTTCACTTACATAAAATTTCTAAAACAATTTTAAAAGCCAATCTGCAGAGATAAAAAGCTGATTATCTGAGGCTAGAGGCAAGAGTGGACACTCACTGAAAACATGCATGAGGGAACTTTCCTTTAAGAGTGATGGAAATGTTCTAAAATAGAATTGTGGGTATAATTGTACAATAGTATAAACTTACTAAAAATTATCTAACTACATTTACAATAAATAAATTTTGTGATAGTTCAATTATATTCCTATAATGCTGTTTTTAAAATCACAATGGTCTCATTGCTTGTAGTTATAATTATAACCTAAATGTTAATTATTAATTATTTTCACCAATTGTTTAGTTTCATTTGCCAAAGTTAAATCCCAATTAAACATTTTATCCCTACTCACTATGATATTATGTCCCTGATTTATATGATTTCACCTTAAGTGTCTTTTTTAAAGTACCAATTATCCTCAGATAATGAAAGTTTTATATGGATATTACATTATAGTATGCTCTATCAGTTAGATATAGTTTAAAATATAAGTAAGATAAAACCCAGTTTACAGTGGTATAAAAGTAGGTGAGTTGTTTGTTTCACACAAGAAGTCTGGATCTAGGCAGCCATTGGTTGGTTTAGTGACTCAGTATAAAACAAGATGGTTGCCTCAGATTCAGGCAACATGTGAGTGTTTAAAACAGCAATGAAAGGAAAAAGGGGAGTACACGAAGGAAAGAAAACTTTCCCAGATAACTCCACTAAACTTCTGGTTGCATCTCTGTTAATCTGATGAGTAACTTGACCACCTCTGACTATGGAGGAAGCTGAGGAAGAAACAGTTTTCCAGGTTATCATAAAGGCAGAAAAGGAGAAGATTCAGAATATGGTGTCAGCCTTGTCCACTGTTACTTGTACTGATAGTGTCATTTGGGAAATGTCAGAACAGAACCTAATTGGATGAAAATAAGCTCCTAGTTTATAGGATGCTGTTGGTAATGCATGTAAGAAATAAAATGGGAACAAAAATATGTTGGACCTCACTTTGTCTCTGACTGAAGAACTATGATTGCATGAGTAAAGCAATCCCATAATGTTAATCTATCACTGTAATTTTACATATAAGGAACATGTGGTTCAGAAAGGCTATGTAGTTTGCCCAAAGCTGTTCGGCAAGTAACTAGCAGAGCACGAAGCCCTACACAGATGTCTTGAATCCCAGTTCCATGCTCTTACTGTTACACTATAATAACTGGTTCCTTGTTTTTCTGATTGTTCTTATTTTAGCTTTACTACTAGATTATAAGGGAATAGTTTTTATTTCTACTTTTTTCAACTCCCTTAATTGTATCCACAGTTTTAAGCCCATAGACCTTGAGAAATATTTAGCTGACTCATCATATGATAAAGGTAACAAGCACCTTCATTCAATGAAATGTACAGGGAAAAGTAACATTGTAATGTTCAACTTTCATATGAAAATTTTCTATAAATGTGTGATGGTGTTTACTGAGAAAATTCAACTCCTAAGACATCTACTTCAAAGACTTTGCTAACTATTGTTCCTGGAATGGGTTTATTTAGAAGTACCTTTTTTGTTTGACATAACTTTCTAGAGGGATTGTTGAGACGCTTAGAAGCTTTCTGTTAATTGCAATTGTAGTTTTCCTTTAAGGAAGTCACTTGCAGAACATTTTCCATATCAGATCTAACTTTCTTTTCTGATTCATTGAAGCCTGAAGTTCAAAGCAAAGAAGCTACTCTGTGTGCAATGAGTAAGAGAATCCCACCAAGCAAGTTAGAGTATATAAAATAATATACCTTTGTCTTTTCAGTTCCTGTGGTCTTGTTACAGCCATGACACCTAGCCCCTGTAATTGAAGGTTGTTTCAGTCATGTGACAAAACATTGGCCTTGGAATTTTGGATGAAAGTAGCAATGAAAGCTAAGGACCTTAAGCCTGACTATAAAGAATGATCATATCTGAGAAAACCTGGGAGCAATGCTTGTATTTTCAGACAAGACTTTTAAGAGTAAGCAAGTCTATCACAGCAATTTAATGAAATAGAGAGGAATCAGGTGGATAAGACAGAGCCAAAGAATTTCTATGTCAACCCAGTTCATCTGAAACATTGTAAGTCAAATGGTCTTCTTTATTTCAGCACTTAGACACTCACAATACCTGTCAATGAAATACTTCTTAACAATAGCAACAATTGCATATACATTTCATGGGATAATTACTTAAACCTCATAAGAAATGGGAACAATTTAGGCTTAAGTTCTGAAACATTTGAGAGACACCAATATCCCACACCAATCTCTACTCTATCATGCAATGGGCTTTATTTCTGCAGAGCATCAGCAAGCTGTAATTACAGAATAACAACATCAACATTAGACCTGTCACTGCTATACTGAAGATAAAAATACACAGAAAGAAAATCAGGTTTACAGAAGCAGAAGACAAATTAGTACCTCCATATAACCATCCATATTTCTACTTGAGTACTACCCTAATCACCAGAATTATCTATTATACTGAGGACACTATATAATCAATGTAGCCCCACTAGCTAAGCATATTCTTAAAGAAGCACTAGACTTCAATGAAAAGATGTAATTATAAAGGATATGACACAGAACATTTCTGAAGGTGAAGACTGGGGCTGCTTTAATTTGGAGGTAATTAAATCATTCTTGAACTTTTTGTTTTCCACATTACATACATGATTCACTGACAGAATCTTTTAACTGTTACTAATAGTGATCAATTAAGTAATGAAGTTTGGACTTGCAGCAGGCACTCTTTAGTTTTCAAGGAATACTAAAAGCCACTGTGTTGTTTTTTCCTTGGCTCAGGGAATTATTTCAAGACTCATTTCTTATCTCCCACTGAGCACTTACTGGTCAGCACACAGGATTCATATTAGGTGGCACTATACACTATAGGCTTTTTATCGTGAACCACACTTCCGTTCTTACTGTGTTCTTTATGGCCATATAATGCCAAATTTATATTGCCTATTTTATGTATTATTTATACTTTATTGGATATTCTCACTAGGGTTTCCTTCAGTTTCCAAACTTCTAAAACTTGAAACAATAGTAAGACATCTAGTGTTTGATTTATTTGGAATTTCTCTCCATTCCTCTGGTAATAACCTTTCCATTCTTTTGGGAAACTTTCCTTTTCCATTTTCTGTGGTCACGATGGAAATTTCAGGTTCAATCTTTCTCCTGTTTTTACCAAAAACATCATGGGACAGTGACTGGCACAATGGTAGAATTAGTTTCTAATATATTATATACGGTATTAGAAAGAAAATCTGTCTTTTCTACTGGCTGATAAACTGTAAATAAGTGTTTCCAGAGCTGTGACAGCCTGACTATACCAATTTTTTGTCTTATTAAATGTTGAGAAAGACATGGAGCAACTTGAACTTTCACTTATTATTAGTGGTGAAATAGTATAAATATTTTGAAAATAATTTGATAGTGATAGGGAAAGGAGGCAGGGAAATTCTGGGCAGAAGTGGGGCAGTCCCTAACAAAGACCCTTAAGACAAAAAGCCTGATACCACGGCCCAAAGTAAGAAGTTACATCCCTGTTTTCCTGCTTAAATGTTGCATTTTCTGAAACCACTCATGGGCCACCCCACCCCCATCATGTGCCCATAAAAACCCTAGACTCAGTCAGCAGAGAGAGAAAAAGCAGCTGGATGTTAGAGACTATGGTTAGAAATCAAAGAGAAGCAGCTTGACTTCAGAGGAACAGATTGATGGCGTAGCTCCCCCTCCCACTGAGAACTACTTTCACTGGCAAAAAGAAATCCCCAGGCTTTACCATCTTCAATTCATTTGTGCAACTTCGTTCCTTTTGGAAGGCAGTCAAAACTTGGAGTAGGAGCAAAAGGCTGTCACATCGACCCTCCACTGAGCTGTTAACACTTAAGCTGTCCACAAATGGTAAAGCTAAAAGGGCACTGTTGCATTCCTTCTGGAGAGTCATGGGCACTCCCTCTCCCCACAGATGCTGTCATGGGGCCCATATGGAGTTTTGCTCCTGCCAATGCCCAAAACCATGCACCCCAGCTCCTATACTTACTAACCTGAGTGCTTCTTTTCCCATGAGGGGTAAAGCATAGTGGGTTTGAGTGAGCAGAATTTGCCCCTGCTGGCACCAAAGCAGCTAGTTAGTTCCAGTGCCCCTGCATTCCAGTTCCCACCAGCTAAGGGGTCAAGGAAATATCCTGCTTCAGCAGTTTCTTAAAAAGTTAAACATATAGATACCATATGACCCAGACATTCTATTCCTGGGTCAACAAAATAAAATCAAATGTGCGTACAAAACCAACCTTCATAAGAACTTTATTTGTAATAGCCAAAACCTGGAAACAACCCAAATGTTCATAAAATTGTAAATGGACAAATTGTGATATACTAATTCAATTGAATACCTCTGAGTAATAAGAAAGAACTATTAATGCACGCAACATGGATGAATCTGAAATAATTATGCTGAGTAAAAGAATTCAGACATAAAACAATGTATAATGTGTGATGACACCTTCATACAATTCTGAAAAGTGTACGCTAATCTGTGTGGTTGTTTTGGGGAGCCACAAGGTGCAGCAAGGAAGAAATACAAATGAGTACAAGGAATCTTTTAAGGGTGATCAATATGTACCTATATATACCTCAAAATGTGTTAAATTCTATAATTTAAATATATGCAGTTTATTATGTCAATTATATACTTATACAACTGTTAGAGAAAGAATATAAAATAGAGACAATGTTATTTTAAACTAAAAAAGTTACTCCCAACAAACTTTAACCAAACATCAAAAAGGTATATTAAGATCCAAGAAAAAAAAAAAAAAAACTGAGATGGAAAGTGCTGCATAACACTACAAAAGCCAAAAATCTCAGCTTAGCTCTCATGATTCCTGCCATCTGAGCCATGAGGTGCTGCCTCCTGGAACTTTGAATGTGTTTATTGTGACATAAAAATCTCAGAACAGGCTGGGCATGGTGGCTCACGCCTGTAACTCCAGCACATTGGGAGGCCGAAGTGGGTATATCATCTGACGTCAGGAGTTTGAGAGCAGCTTGGCCAACATGGCAGAACTCCATCTCTACTAAATAAACAACAAAAAACAAATTAGCTGGGCATGGCAGCATGCATTTGTAATCCCCGCTACTATGGAGGCTGGGGCAGGAGAATCACTTGAACCCAGAAGCTGGGGGTTGTAGTGAGCCAAGATTGCACCATTGCACTCCAGCCTGGGCAACAGAGCAAGACTCCATCTCAAAAACAAACAAAAAATCAAATCAAATCAAAACAAAACAAAACAAAAAACGTAGAAACAGTCCAGAATTCAATCTGTTGGTAGCAGAGACAGAAACAGTAGCGCAGGAAAGCAGTAGCTGCTCTGTCTGAGGAGGCATCAGTACAGCACCAATACTCACTGTCTGCTAGTCCTGCAGCAGTGGGGCCAGTGTGGGTACAGGGGCCAAGCAACAGGGACAGTGCAGGTGGTGGCATTCCAATCAGATTCCTCCCAGGTGTGACCTCAGCAGTAGTCCTCGTCTCATACCTTACCCTCAGCTTTTCATTTTCCGCATCTTTCCTTCGATTCCAAAACTACCCATTATCCTTCTATAATGATCTTTCTGCTTACATTAGAAAGATTAGGGATTAAAACATAAATCTAAAGGTCTGAGTAATACGCATACAGATTAGTTGTCTCTTCAACTATATTTTATGTATTCTATACTTTACAAATGAACAGCCAAGTTTGCTCACAGTAAAAATCACACAGTGATGGAGAAACATACCTATAGATAGATGTAAACATAATCAGATAAAAGAGGCAGATAAAAGCAGAATATGCTAATTACCCTGATCTGACCACTATCATCATATATATCAAAACATCACTATATATACCATAAATATGTACAACTGTTATGTGTCCATTAAAATATTAAATTAAAGATATTTTTAAAAAAAAATTTTTTAAAGAGTAAAACGAGACATAAAAGGGAAAAAAAGTAGAGCTGTATCCCACATTTGAATGGAAAGAAAAAGAACTGGAGCTCTGAATCCTTCCTCCAGGGTGGCAGAAATTCCAGATAACATATCTTAAAATCAGTGTAGCAGAGACAAAAGCACTGAATGTGGTGATTAAAGTCTCCTTTGGGGATGTTGGGTTTCAACTTCACTAGTTTAATCTCTCCTGGGCTGAAGAAATGTAGGAAGAAGTGAGTGTATACATATGACAACAGCCAAGGAGGGGAGGGGAGGACGGCTGTAAGTGTTCAGAGTTCCTTAAGAACCTGGGTTCCTTTATGTTCACTCTCTAACAAGTGAAGATTTTAGTAGGCATTTAATTACATGCTGTAAACTTTAAATAATTTATTTCATGTGGAAGAAAGTAAGAACCACAGTGACAGCTCCCAGACACCAAGCAATATCATTTATTTTGGCAGCACCTATTGATTCCATTCCTCGGTGCGTAAGCTAGCTGCATGTGAGCAACTTTTTACTTCCAAGACAAATAGAAAAGTTGAATTTATGCATGAAGGCTTTTAGACCAAGATAAATACTTTAAGTACATGAGGAAACGGTGGGCTTAGGGCCGTAGAGAAGTCTACAGACACGGGCCAAATGTCACATTAGGTAAGATGCTAAACACTTTTTGAGGCAAACCTTTTCACCTCCACTGATGAAAATATACCCCAAATCCATCCATTTTTTTTCCTTCCAAGCCTGGATTAGTGGAACTAGTTAACTTGATGTCACTCTTGCACCCTAAAATCTATTTGCCACAAAGAAGTGAAAGTGGGGCCAAGAGAAGCCAGCACTGGAATGCAGCTCCCAGTGAATGAGATGCAGAGGGCTAGAGGACTTCACGATTCCAAACGAGTGGGTTCATTTCTGTAGGACTGACAGGGCTCTGAAAACAGGCTCAGGGAAGGAGCCGCAGGGTGAGAGCCACCAAGGTGGGGGTTAAATCAAGATGGGGAAGGGGGCGCATCCCCACCTGAAACGTGCAGCTGGCTTGGAGGGTCAGGGGACTTAACTCACTCACTACTCCAAATCAGATTCTGTGCTTACTTCATCCCTCCTGCAACCCACTGTCCACGAGAGCCCTGGCAGACTGTGGGGTGACTTGGGTTGTCAATGCAAATCTGAGCAGCAGCTACCACGGGTTACCGGCAAGTTGTTGCAGGGACCTGGGTGGGAGTTTGGACTAAGGCCAGCAGGATGGACAGTCCCACAGAGGGAGGCAGAGTTGAAAGCAGGGAAACAGACCATAAGGCCTGGCACGCCCCACCTCCACAGAGCTCAAACTGAAGCCCTCGCTAGAGAGCTTGGCAGCAAATACACCAGTTTGACCCCAACCAGGAAGATCCAGCTCCGGGAAGGAGAGACGCCATTGGGAAGGTGGGGTCAATCTCATCTGCAAACAAACTCCAGGGAAGGACCGCCCACCCAGCAACCTGACTGAATCCTAGAGAGCCCAGCACGCCCCCTACAGGCCAAAAAAGATACAGTTCCAACCTCAATAGAAAAAAAAAAAAGTCTACTCAGAGACTCCTCCTGAAATCACCAACTTCAAAGATTAAAGAGAGATAAATCCATGAAGATGGGGGAAAAACACTGCAAAAAGTAAGAAACAATCAAAGAACAGAAAACTTCTTCTCCTCCCAGGGATCACAACTCCTCACCATCAAGGGAACAAAAAAAGAGAATGAATCTGACAAATTGACAGAAGCAGGCTTCAGAAGGTGAGTAATAACAAACTTCTCTGAGTTAAAAGACCATATTCTAATCCAATGCAAAGAAACTAAGAACCTTGAAAAAAGGTTAGACAAAATGCTAACTACAATAACCAGCTTAGAGAAGAACATAAACAACTTGATGGAGCTGAAAAACAAAGCATGAGAATTTAGTGAGGCCTACACAAGTTTCAACAGCCAAATCGATCAAGCAGAAGAAAGGGTATCAGAGATAGATGATCAAATCGATAAAATAAAACAAGAAGGCAATACTAGAGAATAAAGAGTGAAAAGAAATAAGCAAAGCCTCCAAGAAATATGGGATTATGTGAAAAGACCTTGATCAGCATACTTGAATGTGACAGGTAGAATGAATTCAAGTTGGAAAACACTCTTCAAGAAGAGAACTTTCCCAATCTAACAAGGCAGGCCAACATTCAAATCCAGGAAATACAGAGAACACCACAAAGATAATCCTCAAGAAGAGCAACCCCAAGGCACATAGTTGTCAGATTCACCAGGGTTGAAATGAAGGAAAAAGCCCTAAGGTCAGCCAAAGAGAAAGGTTGAGTCACCCACAAAGGAAAGACCATCAGACTCACAGCAGATCTCTCAGCAGAAACCTTGCAAGCTGGAAGGGAGAGGGGCCAATATTCAGCATCCTTAAAGAAAAGAACTTTCAACCCATAATTTCATATCTGGCCAAACTAAGCTTCATAAGTGAAGGAGAAATAAAATCCTTTACAGACAAGGAATTGCTGAGAGATTTTGCCGTTACAAGACCTGCCTTACAAGAGGTACTGAAGGAAGTACTAAACAGGGAAAGGAACAACCAGTATTAGCCACTGCAAAAATGTACCAAATGGTAAAGAACAATGACCCAATGAAGAAGTCACATCAACTAATGGGCAAAACAACCAGCAACAAAATGGCAGGATCAAATTCAAACATAACAATATTAACATTGAATGTAAATGGCCTAAACACCCTAATTGAAAGACACAGACTGGCAAATTGGATAAAAAGTCAAGACCCATCAGTGTGCTGTATTCAGGAGACCCATCTCACATGCAAAGAGTCACATAGACTCAAAATAAAGGGATGAAAGAAGATTTACCAAGTAAATGGAGAAAAAAAACGCAGGAATAACAATCCTAGCCTCTGATAAAACGGATTTTAAACCAACAAAGATCAAAAGAGACAAAGAAGGGCATTACATAATGGTAAAAGGATCAATGCAACAAGAAGAGCTAACTATCCTAAATATATATGCACCCAATGCAGGAGAACCCAGATACATAAAGCAAGTTCTTAAAGACCTACAAAGAGACTTAGACTCCCGCACAGTAATAGTGGGAGACTTTAAAACTCTACTCACAATATTGGACAGATCAATGAGACAGAAAGTCAACAAGGATATCCAGGACTTGAAGGTGGATTTGGACCAAGCGGACCTAATAGACATTTACAGGACAATATACTCCAAATCCACAGAACACACATTCTTCTTAGCACCACATTGCACTTATTCCAAAAGTGACCACATAATTGGAAGTAAATCACTCCTCAGCAAATGCAAAAGAACAGAAATCATAACAAACAGTCTCTCAGATCACAGCACAATCAAATTAGAACTCAGGATTAAGAAAAGCACTCAAAACCACATAATCACATGGAAACTGAACAACTTGCTCCTGAACAATGAATGGATAAACAATGAAATGAAGGCAGAAATAAAAATGTTCTTTGAAACCAACGACAATGAAGATACAATGTACCAGTGACAAAAGGGAAATTTATAGCAATAAATGCCCACATGAGAAACAAGGAGAGATCTAAAATAGACACCCTATTGTCAAACTTGAAAGAGCTAGAGGAGCAAGATCAAAAAAAACTCAAAAGCAAGCAGAAGACAAGAAATAACTAAGATCAGAGCAGAACTGAAGGAGGTAGAGACACAAAATACCCTTCAAAAAATCAATAAATCCAGGAGCTAGTTCTTTTTAAAAGATCAACAAACTAGACAGACTGCTAGCTAGACCAGTAGAAAAGAGAGAAGAATTGAATAGATGCAATGAAAAATGATAAAAGGGAGATCACCACTGATTCCTTAGAACTACAACTACTATCAGAGATTACTAAAAACAACTCTAAGCACATAAACCAGTAAATCTGGAAGAAATGGATAAATTTCTGGACACTTGCACACTCCCAAGACTAAGCCAAGAATAAGTTGAAACTCTGAATAGACCAATAACAAGGTCTGAAGTCAAAGCAGCAAATAATAGCCTACCAACCAAAAAAAGTCCAGGTCCAGATGGGTTCACAGCCATATTCTACCAGACATACAAAGAGGAGCTGGTACCATTCCTGTTGAAACTATTCCAAACAACACAAAAAGAGGAAATCCTCCCTAACTCTTTCTATGAGACCAACATGATCATGATACCAAAATCTGGTAGAGATACAACTAAAAAAGAAAACTTCAGGCCAACATCTATGATGAGCATTGAAGCAAAAATATTCAATAAAATACTGGCAAACTAAATCCAACAGCACATCAAAAAGCTTATCCATCACAAACAAGTAGGCTTCATCCCAGGGATGCAAGGCTGGTTCAACATATGCAAATTCATAAACGTAATTCACCACGTAAACAGAACTAAAGACAAAAACCACATGATTATCTCAATAGATTCATAGAAGGCCTTCAACAAAATTCAACAATGCTTTATGCTCAAAATACTCAATAAACTAGGTATCGACAGAACATATCTCAAAACAATAAAAGCTATTTACAACAAACTCCCAGCCAATATCATACTGAATGGGCAAAAATCAGAAGCATTCCCTTTAAAAACTGGCAGTAGACAAGGATGCCCTCTCTCACCACTGCTATTCAATATAGTATTGGAAGTTGTAGCTGGACCAATCAGGCAAGAAAAAGAAATAAAAGGCATTCAGTTAGGAAAGGAAGTCAAATTGTCCCTATTTGCAGAGACATGATTGTATATTTAGAAGACCCCATCATCTCAGTCCAAAACATCCTTATGCTGATAAGCAACTTTGGCAAAGTCTCAGGACACAAAATCAAAGTGCAGAAATCACAAGCATTCCTACACACCAGTAACTGACAGAGAGCCAAATCATGAGTGAACTTTCATTTATAATTGCTACAAAGAGAATAAAATACCTAGGAATACAACTGACAAAGGAGGTAAAAGATCTCTTCAAGGAGAACTACAAACCACTGATCAAGGAAATAAGAGAAGACACAAACAGATGGAAAAACATTCCATGCTCATGGTTAGGAAGAACAAATATTGTGAAAATGGCCATACTGCCCAAAGTAACTTACAGATTCAATGCTATCCCCATCAAGCTACCATTGAACTTCTTCACAGAACTGGAAAAAAACATTTTAAAATTCATATGGAACCAAGAGAGAGCCCACGTAGCCAAGACAATCCTAAGCAAAAAAACAAAGCTGGAGGCATCATGCTACCTTACTTCAGACTGTACTCCAAGGCTACAGTAATCAAAGCAGTATGGTACTGGTACCAAAACAGAGATATAGACCAATGGAAGAGAACAGAGGCCTCAGAACTAATGCCACACATCTATAACCATCTGATCTTTGACAGATCTGACAAAAACAAGCAATGGGGAAAGGATTCCCTGTTTGATAAATGGTGTTGGAAAAGCTGGCTAGCCATATGCAGGAAGCTGAAACTGGACCCCTTCCTGATACCTTATACAAAAATAACTAAAGATGGATTAAAGATTTAAACATAAGAATTAACTCTATAAAAACCCTAGAAGAAAACCTAGGCAAAACCATTCAGGACATAAGCACAGGTAAGGACTTCATGACTAAAACACCAAAAGCAATGGCAACAAAAGCCAAAAGACAAATGGGACCTAATTAAACTTAAGAGCTTTTGCGCAGCAAAAGAAACAATCATTAGAGTAAACAGGCAACCAACAGAATTGGAAAAAATTTTCACAGTCTACCCATCAGACAAAGGGCTAATATCTAGAATCTACAAAGAGCTAAAGCAGATTTACAAGAAAAACAAACAAACCCATTCAAAAGTGGGCAAAGGATATGAACAGACATTTTTCAAGAGAAGACACATATGAGGCCAACAAACATATGAAAAAATGTTCATCATCATTCATCATTAGAGAAAGGCAAATCAAAACCATATTGAGATACCATCTCACCCCAGTTAGAATGGTGATCATTAAAAAATCTGGAGATAACAGATGCTAGAGAGGATGTGGAGAAAAAGGAACACTTTTACACTGTTGGTGGGAGTGTAAATTAGTTCAACCATTATGGAAGACAGTGTGGTGATTCCTCAAGGATCTAGAAATAGAAATTCCATTTGACCCAGCAATCCCATTACTGGGTATATACCCAAAGGATTATAAATCGTTCTATCATAAAAACACATGCACACAAATGTTCATTGCAGCACTGTTTACGACAGCAAAGACCTGGAACCAACCCAAATGCCCATTGATGATAGACTGGACAAAAAAAAATGTGGCACACATCACCATGGAATACTATACAGCCTTAAAAAACGATGAGTTCATGTCCTTTGTAGAGGCATGGATGAATCCAGAAACTATCATTCTCAGCAAACTTGCACAAGAACAGAAAACCAAACACTGCATGTTTTCACTCATAGTTGGGTAATGAGCAATGAGAACACTTGGGCACAGGGAAGGGAACAACACTCACAGGGCTAGGTAGGAGGTTGGGAGGGAGGGAAGAGGAGGGACAGTGAGGAGGGACAGTGTGGGGGTGCGGGGAGGTGCAGGGAGGATGGGGAGGGATAACACTGGGAGAAATGCCTGACGTAGGTGATGGATGGGGGCATGGGGAGGATGGGGACAGCAAACCACCGTGGCGTGTATGTACCTATGCAACAACCCTACAGGATGCAGGATGTGCACATGTACCCCAAAGGCCAAATACAATTAAAAAAAAAAAGAAGTGAAAGTGATGTTTTAGAAATGTATATCAGACTGTGTCACTTCCCTGTTGATAACATTCAAATATCTCTGCAATACTTGTGGAATAAAATCAAATTTCCCTATACTAGGGTGTATAATGTGCAAGCCTGGTCAAACCCTACTTAATCTCCCATCTCAGCCCTCACCATCTTCCCTGTGCTATCTCTGCTCCTGCCACACTGGGCTTCTTTCTGTTCCTTGCTTATACTAAACTTTCATATGAAGGCCTTTGCACATGCTGTTTTGTCTGACATATCCTTAAGTAGCTCATTTCTCATATAAGTAGCTGATTTCTACTTACAAGTCAGCATTTAATATAAATGTTTGTCCCCAGAGAAGTCTTACCTGACCACCAGTGTAAAGTGTCCTCTATCACGCAACTGCATTATTGTCATCATAACACCTATTACCGTCTGAGACTGATTTTTTTCTGCATTTGTTTGCTTGTTTGGTGCCTATCCCTCCCACTAGAATTAAGCTCCTTGAGAATAGGGATCCTATCTGTCTTAATTATTACTGTATCTCTTGTGTCTACAATGGTGTCTGGAATATAGGAGGTATTCACTAGTTATGTACTTTATGTCTTAAACACATGAAAAGCAGAAAATGAATCCATTACCTCAAAGTCCTGAAACTCCTAAAAGTCCACTTGATATAGAAGTTACTTGAAAGCTCACTTGATATAGAAATAGTATTTGCTTATTTGCAACCTCCTATTGTTCAGGAAAACTTATCAATGATACTTGTTAAAGCACGGGAACGAACACTTTATTCAGGACCATCACGATAGAAATAGGGACCACTGGAATGGGTCTTGCAGCAGAAGAGACAGATTGGGCTCAACTTCAAATACAGGATGGAGAAAGTGGGAATTTATAGCCAAGGAGCAGTGTAGGGGTCAGTGGATGGAAAATTACAAAGAGAAAACTTCAAGGGTAAGGGAGATTCTGGCTAAACGGACCTAATAGAATTCTTGCTGAAGACAGGCCAGGGTAATGGGTCATAACCTGAGGGACAGTAGAGGATGAGGACCTGATCAGATATCAGGGGACATAACACGCTAGGGATGGAGGAGGGGGTTCTTACTAAACAGCTAAACCGACTAAGCAACGTTCTTGCTAAAACTGGATTTTTCAAGAAAGTACACAGATACTAGGGAGCAGGTTCAGAAGCCTGACTAAAATTTGGCCAAGCAAAGACTCTTTGTCACCAATGAGAAAATAATTCTCTGTAACTAATTTTGTGCTCCCTTGAATCCTTTTGCTCCTGAGCCCCAGTGGCAAACCACTAATGACACTTCTTAATAGATTAGCCAAAATTAAGTATTTCAAGGCACAGTATAAGACCAATCTACTTATTCATTTTAGGTGTTGGCTTATCATAATTAAATATCAGAGCTGAAAACTATATTAGGTATATAACTGAAATGTAAAATTACAACCACAAAAAATCATGGCTAACACTTGCTGAGTACATTTTAAGTTTCAGTCACTGCTCTGAGTGCTTTATCTGTATCACTATAGTTAATTCTCATAACAACTCCACAAGTTAGGTTCTAACATTATGCTCATTTACAAATGAGAAAACCAATTAAGTAATTTGTCCCCAGCCGCATAAATAGTGAGGATTGAAACATGGTTGGCTCACATATGCATAGCACTCAATCTGCAGACTCACCCTTCATCGACAGCAGATATCAATATTCAATCTAGGCACTCATTTTCTACGCCAGAATGAGGCCTCCCAACTTTTAACAGCACAGCGCTTTAAGCACGGCTCGCCAACAGAGTGGCGTTGGGACCCAGAGAAAACCTTAGCCATTCTAATATTAGAGAGGATCTACGACAATCTTCTCAACGTACATATAAAAAAAATAAATGTCCAACCAAGATAAGTAATTTCTCTGCAGTCATGTAGTGGCAGGACAGGAGCCTAATGAGATGCTCTATCATTTACCAATCATCACAAATGGCTATCAGGCTATTGCAAGCAGCAGAGGGCAAGTGTTCAAGTGTTTTAATTGTTTTAATTTCCTGGTCATAAACAATCTCACTGATATTGTTTGGATAGTGTCCTCACCCAAATCTCATATTGAATTGTAATCCCCAGTGCTGGAGGTAGGGCCTGATGGGAGGTGTTTGGATTACGGAGGCAGATCCATCATCGCTTGGTGCTGCCTTTGTGATAGTGAGTTCCCTTGAGATCTGGTCATTTAAAAGTGTGTGGCACCTCTCCCCACCACCAACCCTCACTCCTGCTTTTACCTTGTGATGTACCTGTCCCCCTTTCACCTTTCTCCTTGATTGTAAGATTCCTGGGTCCTCCTCAGAAGCCTGGCAGATGTCAGCACCATGCTTTCTATAAAGCCTGTAGAACCATGAGCCAATTAAACCTCTTTTCTTTATAAATTACTAAATATCAGGTATTTCTTTATAGCAATGCAAGAACAACATAATACACTCACCTAAGATGAAATGATCATTATGACATGGCCGGTAGTGTATATCCTTACACAAAGGATGCCTAGCATCTTCCTAGCCTCTGTTTCTAAATAGAGCCTACCTCAGAGGTCTCAGTTTCAAATGACTTTGTCTTGTTTTGATTAGCGCAGAAGAAAATAGCACCACTGAGTAAAGTATACAAATGTTTACTGAACACTATATACCCAGAGCCTTACTAGGTGGTAGATGAAAGCAGGTGAGATGAAAATTGGTCCCTGGTCTCCTGCAAGGCAAAACAGAATGGTTTTCTCCTGCCAAGCAGAGAAGATAAATGCAGTGAACAGGAAGTGGAGATATTATCCTTCCAGGAACAGGTAATGGCCTTCAGACTCATAGGCAGCTGTGCATAAGCTTTCCAGATGAATTGTTTAAAAACTACTTACAGTGTATCTTCTTTCCCTCATTTGTTCCTTTATTTGCAATTCCCCTGTTATCTTTTGGAAATCATTAAGAGAAAAGAGCAAATCAAAATGGGCAGGCTCTGTTTGAGCTCATACCAAGTCAGCAAGATGAGCATAAATGCATTTGAGGTGGAGCACAAGCAGGGTTGAGGGCACTGCTTGCTTTTTTCCCCTCACATCAGCTAGTGCAGCCCACTCTTGCCTGCCGAGGCCCTAGGATGTGACCCCTGGCAGATTCTAGGAATCTGCTTTCCAACATTTGCTGATTCTACACTGGCAAAAGAAAATTGAATATCTGCTAAATCTCTAGAGAACTGCTAAGGCTCTTCTGCTTACCTTGTGCTTTATCTTCAAAAGTAACTGTAGGGGAAAATCTTGGCCTAATTTACTGAAACCGTAACAAATATTTATTGAATAAATGCATAGGTCAGTTGTGCCTCCCTAGGTATCACTATTAAACCAAGAAGCCAATATAGTGTGTCTATGTAGAAAGCTTTACATTCTAAAAAGCTTTCTTGCAAACAATCCCTTCTGTAGCAAGTGGCCACATAGCCTTAGAGGACCAGCTTAATGTAAGTTCCCACTACAGTGATTTCCTTATTCCCTTATAAAAGAAGGGAGTAAAATGAAGCCTGAAAAAACTTACAATGATCTGACTCCAATGAAAGCAACAGAAAGCCCAGACTGCCTCATCTTTTTAAAAAACTGAGTAGACTTGTTATCCATATTTACAGCAACTTGCCAAGTTTGACAGAATAGCTTTTTGCCGTATCTCTGCCAAGGCATCTAACCCATAGCAGCATGAGTCACAGGCAGGCAGGAGAACAAAGCTGATTATCAATCCTTTGTAATCTGGAAAAACAAAACTCCAAGTCCAGAGTGCTTATGGTTCTTAAACTGGGAGCCTTCTGTTGGTTGCCATGACTACTCAGGGTCTTCTTGAGCCTGAGAGGTTCTCCTCATTCATTCAACAAGCATTTCCTGACCACCTACTACGTACCAGGCACTGCATTAGATGACAAGGATACAGACGTGAATAAGGTATGGCATTTGCCCTTGAGGAGCTCTCAGTCTGGGAAAGAAGAGGACCGCAAAACAAGTAACTACAATGCATTATGAAAAGTATAGTGATAGAAATATGCTCTTTTAATAAAAGATGCTTTGGAAATGTAGATTAAAAAGCTGCTAACTCCGCAGGCTGAGCATATCTGTTTCTGCATATGGTGAAAGGATTTGGAATTCTTTTATAAGAAAAACTTCCGTATCAAAATTGTTAATATAATTAATAGCAATGAAGGGTTATCAGAAGTTATTATTTTTTAATTTGTATTTGTATCCAAGTACTGTGCTAATAGTTGAATTTTCATATTTTGCCAATGAGGAAATGGAGACTCCAAATTTAATAAACCCTTAATATAAAAACTGTCTTTACTTTGAGTTTCTATAGGGGAACTCAAACCATTCAAACTTTGAAGACATAAAAAGGAATTAGTTTCTGCCATTATCATGGTAAAGGAGACCTGAGAAAAAGAGGAGAAGCACAGAGTACAGGAGTTTACAGTTGCCAATCCACAGGGCATAAAGAGTCTGAGGATGGGATGAAGAATTTCCATCAGCTCTAACTCCAGCCATTCTGTGTCCATTGCACAATTTCTGGCACTTAAATCTATTCCAGCTACTTTTCCCAGCACCAGTATCAAGAGAATAAGAGAAGGCAGAAGCAGAAGCAGCAGCAGGGGAAGTGCCCAGATTCTACCACCTGGAATTATCTGACTTATCAAACAGTCAAGAGACAGCATCCCTGTTCCTCTTTCCAGCATAATCAGTCATGTCATTGGTAGTCAACTACAGCACCAGGTCTATGGTTCTTGGACCATCAACACAGGAGTCAGACATAGCTGCTAAATAAGCAAAGATATCTTGGTTGGCTACACATTGCGTAAGACAAAATATGTCAGTCAGCTAAGGAAGGTGCATTTAAGGAACTGCTAGGAAAGCAAAACTGAGATTTCCTGTTATGTCATCCTCTCCAGACTTGCATTCTTTTGGAAGCATCTTCTACTATCACCTAGGTATTTTGCCCTTTTAATATTGTAATATCTTTTCCATGAGGGTATGTGTTATATAATCTAAACCTTCAGTCATATGTTAAAGAAATAACTTTTAAAATCCCATCTGTTATACAGATAGCATCAAACCAGGTGTTTCTAGAAGCAGTATTCAAGTGAGTCATGGATTCAGAACAGCCCTGGTAGTCAGAAGCCTGTTTTGCTATTATCCAGCTCTGTAATCCTGACAGTTGCCTTAACTCTTCCACTGCTTAATATTCTCATCTGATAATATTATCATATAGGTAACATTATATCACCTACATGATACACCTATGCACATAGGTAATGTAAAATAATTCCCTGTTTCTTAGTCCTAGATATTTAGGGGTAAGTTTCAAGATTCTTTATTTTTTTAAGGTCCCACAAGAGGTGAGATGTGCAGCAAGTTCGAAAAACCATGACATTCCTTCTAGCTCTGTCAAACAATGCCTGATGAGGTAGAGAGCCATACAAAAGCACTTGGAAAAAAATTCACATTTTTTTAAAGTTTTAAGCAAAACTATCTTCATTTAATCACAAATGAGTAATTCTCTGATAAGTTGCAGGCACAACAGCTAGATGTTTTTCACTTTAAATTCATTTTAAATTACATATCAATAGCTAAAATATTACCTTTTTCAGTCACCACCAAAACAAAAGGCAAATCCAGCAATTGAGAGTAAGGCAATTAAGTTTGGGCTTATGATGAAGATGGAGTTTTATATAGTCAAAGGCATTCCCAGCCGATGAAGCAGGTGCCTTGATCAGCAAGCATAGTTTAAAAAGAAAATTAGATTCTTTGAAAATAATTTGGAAAGGAATTTGGAAACCATATCCAAACAATGCTCTGGGGCTGACATTTCAAAATGTATTTGCTCTTTATTCTAATCCCCTTGGTGCTGTTATCAAAGTGAAGGCATGACATATGGAACCAAAAATATTCAGTGAGATGAAGGAGTAGTCAGATGCACACAGTTGGAAGAGTCCCAGAGATTACAATCTGGCTCACCTTATACATCCAATCTCAGCTCCCTAAAGGCTCATAAGAGCTGTCATTTTTGGAGAGGCTGTGGTAGAACTGCACTGGATAGCTTTCTGCGATCTCGAGGGAACCATAAGGAGACCAATGCCCAGAAAGATTAATTATTTTATACAAGGTCTCCGAGTTGATAAGAGATGAAACCCAGATTCAAATCCAGTTATGTCACTTCCTGCTGCTTCTGAAATTGAGACCCTTCTGACCATTCTTCAAACACATTTTCTGCCCTGTTGATGTGCACGTACACAGGCAAATGTTAGCATGTTTAGTATTTTCCAGTGTGTTTCAGGAGTATACATATTGTATTAGTCCATTCTCATGATGCTATGAAGAAATATCCAAGAATGAGTGATTTATAAAGAAAAGAGATTTAATTGACTCATAGTTCTGCATGGCTAGGAAGGCTTGAGGAAACGTACAATCATGGCAGAAGGCGAAGGGAAATAAAGGCATCTTGTTCACAAAATGACAGGAAGGAGAAGTGCCGAGCAAAGACGGGAGAAGGCCCTTATAACAGGGTCGGATCTCATGAGAACTCACTCACCATCATGAGAACAGCATTGGGTAACTGCCCCCATTATTCAATTATCTACCATTGGGTCCATCCCACGACACATGGGGATTATGGGAAGTAGGAACTACAAGATGAGATTTGGGCAGGAACACAGCTGAGCCATGTCATTCCTCCCTGGTCCCTCCCAAATATTATGTCCTCATGTTTAAGTACACAATCATGCCTTTCCAGCCATCCCCCAAAGTCTTAATTTGTTCTACCATTAACCCAAAAGTCCAAGTCCAAAGTCTTATCTTTGTATTTTACAGGTTCTGAGGAGGAAGACAAGTCCCTTCCTCCTCAGAGCCTGTAAAATCCAAAGCAACTTCGTTACTTTCAAGGTACAATGAGGTTACAGGCATTGGGTAAGTATACCAGTTCCAAGTGGGATACATTGGCCAAAATAAAGGGGCTGCAGACCCCATGCAAGTTTAAGTCTGAAATTCAGTGGGGCAGCCAAATCTTAAAACTCCAAAACTCCATGTCGCACATCCAGGTCATGCTGATCCAAGAGATGGGTCCCACAGCTTTGGGCAGCTCCTCCCCTGTGGCTTTGCTGGATATGGCCTGCTCCTGACTGCTTTCATGGCTGGCATAGTGTATCTGCCGCTTTTTCCAGGCACATGGTGCAAGCTGTAGGTGAATCTACCATTCTGGGGTTTGGAGGATGGTGGTCCTCTTCTCTCAGATCCACTAGGCACTGCCCCAGCGGGGACTCTATGTGGGACCTCCCACCCCACATTTCCTTTCCACATTGTCCTGCTAGGGTACTCCATGTGGACCCCGCCCCTGCAGCAAACTTCTCCCTGAAGATCCAGGTGTTTCCATACGACCTCTGAAATCTAAGTGGAGGAGGTTCCCAAACCTCAATTATTTATTTCTGTGCACTCTCAGGCTCAACCCCATGTTCCAAGGCTTGGGGCTTGCACCCTCTGAAGCCACAGCCCGTGCTGTACCTTGGCCTCTTTTAGCCATGGCTAGAGTGGATGGGACACTGGGCACCAAGTCCCTAGGCTGCACAGAACAGTGGGACTCTGGGTCCAGCTCACAAAAGCGTTTCTCCCTCCTGGGCATCCTGGCTTGTGATGAGAGGGTTTGCCACTAAGGTCTCTGGCACGTCCTGGAGACATTTTCCCCACTGTCTTGGCAATTAACATTCGGCTCCTCGTTATTCCTTGTTACTTATGCAAATTTCTGCAGCCAGCTTGAATTTCTCCCCCAGATAATGGGATTTTTGTTTCTATCACATGTTAAGGCTGCAAATTTTCCAGACTTTTATGCTCTGCCACCTCTTGAACTTTCTGCTGCTTAGAAATTTCTTCTGACAGATAACCTAATTCATCTCTCTCAAGTTCAAAGTTCCACAGATCTCTAATGCAGGGGCAAAATGTCACCAGTCTCTTTGCTAAAGCATAGCAAGAGTGACCTTTGCTCCATTTTCATATGAGTTATTCACCTCCATCTGAGACCACCTCAGCCTGGGCTTCATTGTTCACATCACTATGAGCGTTTTGGTCCAAGCCATTCAACAAGTCTCTAGGAAGTTCCAAACTTTCCCACATCTCTCTGTCTTCTTTTGAACCCTTCAAACTGTTCCAACCTCGGCCTGTTACCCAGTTTCAAAGTCACTTCCACATTTTGGGGTATTTTTATAACAGCACCCCACTCTCTGTGGTCCCAATTTACTGTATTAGTCTGTCTTCACATTGCTGTGAAAAAATACCTAAGACATGGTGATTTATAAAGAAAAGAGATATAACTGATTCACAGTTCCACATGGCTGGGAGGGCCTCAGGAAACTTACAATCATGGCAGAAGGGAGATGTAAAAGAAAAAAAAGGCAGCTTCTTCACAGGGTGGCAGGAAGGAAAAGTGGCAAGCAAGGGGGAGAAACCCCTTATAAAATCATCAGATCTCATGAGGACACACTCACTATCACAAGAACAGCATAGGGTAACCTTCCCCATAATTCATTTACCTCCCACAGAATCCCTCCCAGGACACATGGGGATTATGGGAACTACAATTCAAGGTGAGATTTGGGTGGGGACACTGCTAAACCATATCATGGATGGAATTACTATGAAGCAGTTTAACACCAATAAAGGACTGTTATTAAGGGATTTTTTTTCTATTATCTTATTATCCTTGTTTTTATTATTGCTGTGGTTGCTTGTTTTCTCTGATAACTAATAAAGCTCCCATTGTATCTGATTGCTTGTTCCTTATGAGATACTCACCAATGCTGGAAAATAAGAATGTAATCATTTGTTATAATTGTATCTTCTCTGCATAATTTCAGTGTGTTTATAATATGTTGTTCTTACATAGTTGACCAATCAAACATATCTGCATTAAGCTATTTCGGTGTGACGTGTTCTTTGTATCCTAAAACACCAAGCAACTTTCAAATGACTGATTTTACATCTCGATGTAAGCCTATCATATACTGATGGATGGCATAGGCTGGGACATATAACGACTTAAAACAGAAAAATGTTTTGAGAAGACAGACCAAACAGATGACTTTTGCCTTTATGTCAGCAGCTTCTTTTCTAGGAGGGAAAACAGACCACGTCGAATGGATCATTGATTCCACACAATATGAATCAAAAGCAGAAAAATGCAGTGATTTAACATGGTATCAGCCAATCAAGAATGAATATAGAATCAACCACTGAAACTTGGGCCTCACTGCCAGAGCATCTGAGCTGACTGTATATTTCCTTACCCAGCAGGTGGATCCTGGCCCTGCTGGAGCCATCCCCCTAGTGTCCTCTGCTGCATTTCACTTCTCGCCGCCTCATCTCAGTCATCCCATTCTTGAGAGAGAGCAGCCTATGTGGTTCACATTAAAACCAGAGGGTCCGACACAGCAGCAGCTGAAGCTGGTTGTAGGTATATTGAAGGCGTGTGCCTTCTTAGCCCAGGGAATGCAATCTCTCGAGGGACGATGCCTGCTGCCTTCCATGAGGACATCACTCAGGGTGCCTGGAACCCCTTCTGAGAGCAGGAGTGGAAGGCAGAAACTCCAAAGGGGACTGAGCTTTACCTGCCTCAGAAACCTAAGCCTTTCCCAGAAAGTGCAGCTCTGCCACCACCTGAGACTCCTGGAGTCACCAGTGGAAGCAGGAGCGGACTGTCTTTCCCAGGGCAAAGCTGTGAGAAATGCAGCCCAGAGAAGCACACACCCTGCCAGTCTCTGATGCCAGCTCCTTTTGTTTCCATGAAGCTACTTAATAAGATTCTTCATGCATAAAATTAATTTTTGCCCTCTTCTATTAGCTTTTGCCACTAAAGGATTTATGCACAATTCTGTCAGATTTTATTTATATGTGCAATAAAGGGGACCCAGATCATAATGAAGGCTTTTATGGGCAATGATGGGAGATACAAAGGGAAGCTGAGAGCGGGCAGCCATCCAGGCTCCCTTTAGATGCCAAGATGCATTATGCAGGAGACACCCCCTGCAGAAATGCACTAGGTCCTCCCTAATCAGAGCCGTACCTCAAGTCAGATCCTAATTTGTTGCTGGGGGAGAGGGGGAGTAACAGGGCTATTAATAAACAGTGCAAATAATTAGGCTTTATGGGAATTTGGTTGTTTTCTTACATACTAGATTTGCTCTCAGTCTCTTCTCAAATGTGTCCTGCTCGACTACCCCACAGCCAGTGGCTTACTGCATTGATTGCCCACTGGGAAGCTTTCTGGAGCTGGAATGGGAACAGGGCTGGACAACATGCTTGTTTGTAATAACAGCTCTTGTTCACTGAGCATCCCCTAAGGATAGGCTCTGAGCCAGGCACTGTGCTGACATGATTTCACAGAACCATCAAAACAGCTGGTATGGCAGCTATTGTCAATCCCACTTTAAAGATAAGGAAACTAAGGATCAGAGAGGTTTCATAGCTGCTTGAGGTTGCAACCCAGTCCTTGCAGAATTAAGCACCCCACTTCTTTACATAAAGGGATATCTCTTCCCTTCTCCCTACAAAATTCTAAGTCAATCTCTAGGCTAGAAAAGGACAGTAGTGTGGTGTTTAGAACAAACATCAGACTGGGTACAGGACTCGGCTTCTATTCCTCCTCCCATTTTTATTGATGAATGCTGTGTGACCTTGAGCAAATCACTCCACCTCTTTGACTCAAATTCTTCTGTCAAAAAATGACAGTATGAACTCAAGGAGCCTGTTCGGTTCTGGCATTTTTATTCTGGAGCACTCTCTTCACATAGTTAACACAAGAGTGTGTGTAAAGTGCATATGTTAGCCTACAGACAGAAACTGCACTCATCTTTCAGAGCTAAAATACTTGGAGCTATGTCACTGCACAGAGAATACTAGGACTGTCTTCGGATTCCTAAAGCTGTGACTGACTGCCAAACTGCGGGGGAACATCAGAGACATTTTCCTTGTTCACCTTCCTCTTGCCAACAGGAGAGATTAAGAATCACAAAGACAACCAAAATGAAAGTTGCATGAGATGGCTGAGGGCTGACAATCGAAGATGAAGAACTCAGTGGTACAGTTTAGCCTTTTCCACGATGGGCACTTTGCTGCGGAGTTCCAGACATTCTACGGGGATTTCATTTTCTGGAAAGCTATACTCTTGGCATCTTACATTTCCAACAAAAAAAATTTCACTGACCACTTGAGTCACAGGAGGAACTTTTTTTTCTTTTTTCTTTTTAGATGGAGTCTCACTCTGTTACACAGGCTGGAGTGCAGTGGCGTGATCTCGGCTCACAGCAACCTCTGTCTCCCCGGTTCAAGCAACTCTCCTGTCTCAGCTTCCTGAGTAGCTGGGATTACAGGTGCACACCACCACACCTGGCTGATTTTTGTATTTTTAGTAGAAACAGTGTTTCACCATGTTGGTCAGGCTGGTCTCGAACCTCTGACCTCATGATCCATCCACTTCGGCCTCCCAAAGTGCTGGGATTGCAGGTATGAGTCACCATGCCCAGCCAGGGAGGAACTTTTTTTTTTTTCCATTCAATTGTCACTTTATTCCAAGATGGTAGAATTAATTACAAATTTATAATCTGATAATCTTTAGTCAGGCAGCAAGATTTTATAGAGGCAAACTGTTTCTTCAGAAGTGATCACAGAACAACTCAAATGCAGAGTAAGAGGGATGAGAAACATCTGACTGGCCGATAAAGATCTCATTCTCTCACTATATGAAACAAACTTTTCATTTTTAGGAGAGGTAAACCATAATTTCAGTAGACACCAATACAGAAAGATTTTGTCAGATCGACTAGTTTCCATTTAGTCAGTCAACTGTTTCTAGCTGTCTCAACTGGGATAGATACATTTACATAACTGGCTGTGCTTGAGCCTTCTTTGCCAGCAGCTTTAGGTCCCCAGTGCACTGGGCAATTGCCTCCTTTTCCTGCTGTGCAGAGATGCTCTGCACCACGTGCTTCTCCACCCAGTTCATCATGTGCTCTTGTTCCTTTTGACGCATCATGTTCTGCACAGATGTATGATAGTCCAGGCGATTCTTGACTTCCTTATATACTCTATAACGTAGTTCCTAGTAACAGCCAAAGCCATAGCAGTGTTATTCCTCTGCACACTGGAAAGGTAATGGCGCTTCTGAACCAGTGCCAGCTATGAGTTCTCCAAATCAATTGCATCCTGAATTTGCTTGATGGAAGCCTTCTTCACCTCTTCTAGTTGGGCAAGTTTTTGCTCATTGAGTTTATGAGCAAATTCTTCAACAGAGGCACCATAGTTTTTTTAATTGCATAGACAAGTAACCCTACTCTTGATAAGGTAGAGAAGGTGTCTACAATAAACAGATATATTTCTTGGATAAAGCGTACAATGTAAGCCCAGTTCTGAGCACATAGGGTCCTGTTACATTGGTTTTAGGATAAAGAAACTGGAAGAATTCCTGAGGTATCAGTCCAAGATGAACTTTTCCTCCATGTTCAGGAAAAAATGGTAGAGGGGCAAGGTGTGGCTGCCCTGTGTGAAAGGTCCTTGTTGCCTGCAATACCCCTGGACCTAGCAAGGCTGCATTCTTCAGAGGGAGGGCTGCTGTGGTGCCAGCAGAAAGTACCACCAGGGACACCATGGTCAGCGAAGGTCCAGGAAGCAACTTTTAAGACACAGTATGACACTTGTCCCCTAATGTGGGTCCTGTGTCTTTTTCTGCTCCAAAAGAATGACCATACCCTCAATCATTTGTCATTCAACAAATACTTAGATCCTACTGTGCTCTAAGCTCCATGGCAGGTTTCCAAGATGAAAAGAAAAGAAAGTGCTGAAAAGTTCTGCAAGTGTTCAAAGTCTCCTGGAAAAAGCAAATAATTTCATCCAATGCAAGATGAAGACTGTGGCACAGAGAGTGTGGTGGGTGCTTGGAGGATGGTCACCTTGCTAAATAGGGGTAGACTCTGGGGAAGGCACTCATGTGAGTTAAGGCAGGAACGTGTCATTAATTCCAAGAAGAGTAGGTGCTTGAGCTGATTCTTGCAGGATGAGTGGAAATTAGCCAGGCAAGTGAGTGAGAGGACAGTGTTCCAACAGAAAAGTAGATCCCTGTACTCTGATCATGCCGTGTCTGAGTTAAAGTGTTGCTTAAACAGAGAATCAGAACCCTGTTCCCTCAGAGGCATTTTCAGGCATCATAACTGTGTGGAATGTTTAGGTCCCCAGTATATATAGCTCTCTCTCTTTCCTTCCAGGAAACGTAATTATAAAATATCTTCCTAATAATGTCTGTTAAAACTCTTCAATGGAAGAACCACACAGAGGAGAAAAGAATGGGAGGAATCAAAGAAACAGATCCAGTGAAACCCCAGCCTCCCACCCCAACCCCAGTGCTCCACGGAATCAGTCTAAGGCTCAGTAAAACCAAGGACTGATTGCAAAAGAAAGACTCAGGAGAAAGCAGAGAAGGATCTTAACAAGGCAGCAACCTTCCCCTAAGCAACTCAGCCCAGACATTAAATCAGCAGCAGAAAAAGGTGAGAGTATAGAGAAACACATCTTTGCTCTCTTTAACTGTTGAGAAAGAAAGAAAAAGATAGAAAATAGGTTGCCATGAACTAACAGCTACACCTGAGCACAACCAAGAATAAGAAGTGTTTTGTATGTATCATGGCAATGGGAGGAAGATACCAAGCATGACTTAGAGCATCAACCCAACCACCCTCAGCCAGATGAGAGATGCCACCTGAGATGAGGGAGATGGGAGAAGGTGCATGCCTTTCCTTTTTAAGTTCTTGCTCAGCCACAAAATGTGAATTTGGCAGATGGGGTAAGGGAGAAAGGTGCTGTAAGAGTCCAGAGGAACAATCAATGCCATAATGCTGGAAGAAATCTTTCATAGCACCATCAAAAAACAGCATCTTCATTTCCTCCTCCATGAACTACCGTATTTCCACAGTAGAAACAGCAGTAAGGAGATGAGGTGAAAGTTATGCAAGAGAGACAAACCTGATAAAAATAAATAACAAAATATTGAACAACTTCTTGTGACTTACATGCAGAGAAGAGAAAAAATGTTTTTACAAAAGAAAGCCCTAGAGGACCTCCTGGGAAGTATTGTGAGCTTTTCTTTTGGACTCTCATTATTACATTAATAGTTTTTTCTGATTATTGAAATGATGGAAGTCCTTTGCATAACATTTAGGAAGTGCACAAAAGCGCAAAACGCAAACATTTATACCTTAAAGAATTTTAACTCTTGCAGATGAAATATTTTAAAGGGAAAAAGAGAAGAAGAGATGGCAAAAAGCTATGTGTACTTTGACCTCTGAATTAGGTAGCAAATAATTGAATACCATAAGCATCATCTCTACTAATGAATTCATATTAAATTACATAATTTTTTTGCAGATACTTGATCACCAAAAGTAAAAATCATTGACACAGAGTATTTTGGTATGGTAGTCATTTACATCAAAATGTCAATATAGTTAGTACCATGAAGTATTATACCCAGCAGAGCTCCCTGCTCCATCCCATCCACGAGCCTCATTCGCTTCTTATTTTTATCCATTACTTTTTCCCTTTTGGCCAGTTCTATACTGATGAAAGTGACACCAGTGACTTGTCAAGGGACAGAATAGAGTAAATGTCAAGGAGAGAATGAAGTTAAAAGCAAAACGTGAAGTTAAAAGCTAAAAGTGTTCTTAGAACAGATCAAAATGTTTTATTAAGCTTTTCTTCTGCAACCCCCTTTTACTTGTAGATATGAGGCCTGGGCAGGCCAAGGAAGTCTCTCCACTGGGTGTCAATAGGACAGGTTCTTTGTTGTTGACATTTACCCTTACCTCTTATACCCAAGCTATGGGTACTGCAGTCCTTGGTTAAAGTAGGCTGCTTCCCTCCCTGCCCTGCTATTAATGGTTCTCACCTGGCAACACAGATTTTGCACCTATGCTTACCTATGGTGCAGGCAGCCCGTCACCCTGCCCATTCACAGGTTAGCAACTGGAGCAAGTCAAGCCTAGGCTAGGCCATGGGTTGCTCATGGAAAGCTCAGGGAGAAACATTGCCACTGCTCCCACTGGCTGCCACAAGGGCTAACCAGCTCAACACTCATTAGATTTATGTTCTCAGAGGGTTTTCTGTTATTATTATCCCATGAATGACTGAGAAGCCATAGTGATTTTGGAGTTCCTAAAGAGAGATGAGTATAATTGTTCTTAGGAAAGAGCCCTGCTGTCAACCACCATTTCATAGCACCATCGAAAAACAGCATCTTCATTTTCCCCTCCACAAACTACCGTATTTCAACAGTAGAAACAGAGGTAAGGACACGAGGTGAGGATTATGCTAAAGGGACAGACTTGATAGAAGTAAGAATGATAGAAATAACAATAATCCTTGGATAATTGTTATTCTTATTTCTATCAAGTCTGTGTCTTTTGCATAACCAAGGATTATTGTCTATAGTAAGTGTTCACTGGTAGGAAGTTTATAAAAGAAACCCAAAAATGAACGTACCACAAAATTATTACCAAGAAGTTCAGGAGATTCTCTTTTCAGAGGCACCAATTTTTTTTTAACAAATTATTAGGTAAATGCATCAGACTATGGCAGTCATATCAGAGCAATAACTTTTCAATTTCTAAACAAAGTGGAAGGAAGAAAATTAAGAGATCTGCTTAAAAGATATATAAATTATCAAGATGTTTTGTCATGCTATAACAGGATATCACAAACTGGGTAATTTATAAAGAAAAGCATTAATTTCTCAAAGTTCTGCAGGCTGAAAAGTTCAATATCCAGGAGCAGGCATTTTGTAAGAGCCTTCTTGATGCATCATAACATGACAGAATGGCAAACAGGATTAAAGGAAGCAAGAGGGGCCGAGCTTGTTCTTTCTTTTTGAAATGGAATCTCTCTGTGTCGCCCAGGCTGGAGTGCAGTAGTACAATCTCAGCTCACTGAAACGTTTACCTCCTGTGTTCAAGCAATTCTCCTGCCTCCAGCTTCTCAAGTACCTGGGATTACAGGCACATCACCACGCCTGGCTAATTCTGTATTTTTTGTAGAGATGTTGGTCCAACTGATCTCGAACTCCTGACCTCCACTGATGTGCCTGCCTCAGCCTCCTAAAGTGCTGGGATTACAGGCCTGAGCCACAGTACCCAGCCTCCAAGTTTTTTTGTTTGTTTTTTGTTTTTGTTTCTTTAATATATATATATGCTTTTACTCATTTAATCCCCATAACTAACAAACCAAGGAGGCATGTAATATTATTATCATCATTTCAGAGATGAGGAAATTGAGGAGATAGAGGTTAATTTGTTCTAATTATGCAGGTAAAACAGGAGGAGGCAACCTGAAATATCTGCCGCTAGAACCCATGTCCTTGTCCTTGTTTGTACACAGCTGAAATAAGTTATTTCTGTACATTAGGAAGGATCATTAATTTCCAAATTAGGATCCGTGTTTTATCTCAAGGACTGAGATGAGAATCCTGGGCAGTGGACCCACTTCTCATTCACTAGATTTAACTCCCAAAGCCGTGGTGGGGGAGCATCCAGGCCTGCATGTGGAGACAAGAAGACATGATTCTATGCTTGATGTTGAGAACAGATGTGACCAAAACTGCCTCTGACTCAGATGTCTGCTTGTCAAGAAATGAGTCTGAACTGACTGATCAGTCAACAGATAATATGCTTGAGGAGAAAGCAAGTTTAATTGGGAAGAAGCTTTCTTCCAAGACATTGCTGGGGATCTGCAGTCAGCAGAGCGATTTCAAAAAATGGACCTGCCATATAGTCATGCTTTATTTGAGCATCCAACCCAAATAGGGTGTTGGCCTGCTCACTTCTTTGAAGTCACCAACAATTCTTAAGGAATTGAATAATTTTCTAAAAGTTTTTATCTGTGGTGTCGAGTTTTCTAATCCAGAAGCCTAGCTCAAAAATTTCCAAGAAAAATCCAGATAATTAACGCTTGAGTATTTGGAGTGTCAGGTAAAATTAGTATTTTCTATAAGAAAGCTAATTTTCTTGTTTTTTTTTTTTTTTTTCAATATATTTGGGGCTGTCTACTGGCATTACTTTCTGCTTTATAGAAAACATTCCACTATAGCTGAAGTCTTGATTTCTTTTCTCTCATTTTTTATTTTGGAATCCTAAGAGATCATCAGTCTACCTGTTTTGTTTTCAGTAAAATGCAAATAGTATATATATATATATATATATATATATATATATATATATATATTTAGAATAACTTAGTAAATAATGTATTGCTTATACAGTAAATTATTTATTTACACCAGCCATACATATTTAGAATTTGAATATAAATATTTTATAGTCTGTGCCACTGCTAACAAAAAAAAATTAAATCAGCCTGCTGGCAACTCTGGATTATACCGTACCTACACTCCACATCATCAGAAACCTGCTAACAATCACACACCAGCACACACTTCCAGAATTATTATTTTTTTTTTTTTGCCATTATATATATATATATTTTTTCTTTTTTTTTTATTGCATTTTAGGTTTTGGGGTACATGTGATGAACATGCAAGATTGTTGCATAGGTACACACATGGCAGTGTGCTTTGCTGCCTTCCGTCCCCTCACCTGTATCTGTCATTTCTCCCCATGCTATCTCTTCCCACCTCCCCACCCCCCGCCCCTCCCCCATTTCCCCCCAACAGACCCCAGTGTGTAGTGCTCCCCTCCCTGTGTCCATGTGTTCTCATTGTTCAACACCCGCCTATGAGCGAGAAACTTCCAGAATTATTTGAAGGATTTTCCAAAACATTCAGTCTTTGAAATCTTTTTTTTTTATTATTTTTTTTATTGCATTTTAGGTTTTGGGGTACATGTGATGAACATGCAAGATTGTTGCATAGGTACACACTTGGCAGTGTGGTTTGCTGCCTTCCATCCCCTCACCTGTATCTGTCATTTCTCCCCATGCTATCTCTTCCCACCTCCCCACCCCCCGCCCCTCCCCCATTTCCCCCCAACGGACCCCAGTGTGTAGTGCTCCCCTCCCTGTGTCCATGTGTTCTCATTGTTCAACACCCACCTATGAGTGAGAATATACGGTGTTTGATTTTCTGCTCTTGTGTCAGTTTGCTGAGAATGATGGTTTCCAGGTTCATCCATGTCCCTACAAAGGACGTGAACTCATTGTTTTTGATGGCTGCGTAATATTCCATGGTATATATGTACCACATTTTCCCTATCCAGTCTATCATCGTTGGGCATTTGGGTTGGTTCCAGGTCTTTGCTATTGTAAACAGTGCTGCAATGAACATTCGTGTGCACGTGTCCTTGTAGTAGAATGATTTATAATCCTTTGGATATATACCCAGTAATGGGATTGCTGGGTCAAATGGGATTTCTATTTTTAGGTCCTTGAGGAATCGCCACACTGTCTTCCACAATGGTTGAATTAATTTACATTCCCACCAACAGTGTAAAAGTGTTCCTATTTCTCCACATCCTCTCCAGCATCTGTTGTTTCCAGATTTTTTTAATGATCGCCATTCTAATTGGTGTGAGATGGTATCTCAATGTGGTTTTGATTTGCATTTCTCTGATGACCAGTGATGATGAGCATTTTTTCATATGTTTGTTGGCCTCCTGTATGTCTTCTTTTGTAAAGTATCTGTTCATATCATTTGCCCATTTTTGAATAGGCTTGTTTGTTTTTTTCTTGTAGATCTGCTTTAGTTCTTTGTAAATTCTGGATATCAGCCCCTTGTCAGAAGGGTAGGCTGCAAAAATTTTTTCCCATTCTGTTGGTTGCCGATTCACTCTACTGACTGTTTCTTTTGCTGTGCAGAAGCTGTGGTTTTTTCAGTTTTTTCCCTCTATATACTGCCTTCCAACTCTCACTCTTTCCTCTTAAGCTATCTTTCTGTAGTCTAGTAGGTGTCTGATTAGTACTTTGTCAATCAACATGTATTTCTTGAGCACTGATTATATATAATGCTTGCTAGGAACTGTGAATGAATATTGGAGGAATATTAACTGTTGACCTTTCTAGAAGAGTTTGTATTTGGCTAAGTTACATATATTAATATACTCCATAAAGCCCCCCAAATAAATAAATAAATAATGAAGATTTTAACGACCAGAACACTAAGCAATTGTTACAAATATTTTTGAACAGTGACAGTATTTGAACAAACTACATGGCTACCATTTGGCTACTGTGAGATTTTTTTTTAAATATATATGGGAAAGAATCTGTGTAGCCTTTGGCTCTTCTTCTGAACTAAAGTTACTGAAGTACTTAAAGCTACTCCAATAACTTTAGTGAACTCACCATCCAGCAGCAACTGACATTATCAGGCTCAAAAAGTAGAATGCAATTAGAAAGGGAAATTTACAATGATTAAAGAACCAAGAGAAGAATCTCTTGGTATTAAATATTTGTAGTATTTAGAAATAAAGCACAGGGGAGAAGCAGAAAAAAATTGGAAATTACATGAAACCACAAAAATTAGGGACAAACTGAATATTAGCTTATTTTCCAAGTCTTTGATATATTAGAATAACTTTTTGAGGGCTTTGTGTTTTTTGAAACATGGGTAAGGTAAATGTTCTTTTCTTAAGAAATGCATAGGCATCATTTTCTGAGCAGTTCCCACATTCTGGTTCTTAGGCATATATTCCTTAACATAATACTCACAAAACCCTTGCAAGGTAACTGCTAACTGCTACTTACTACCATTTTAAAGTTGAGAAAATTGAGACTTAGAGTTTTATAATTATCCCAAATGATAGAAAGTCCTTAGGTGACAAACTCCATAGCTCAAAATCCTGAACTATTTTCTTTCTTCTACATTGCCTCTCAGATGTAGTGTGGCATCTCTTAGTGGGAGGTAAACATTAAGATATCAATACCACCATCCTCTGCCACAAAAGAAGTATATTGAGGAGAAATTAAGAAGTGAAACAGGTTTTTGGCAGTTGCTCCTTTGAAAGCCACTAAGACTAACAGTGTTTTTACCCAACTTTAAAAATTATGTTTTCTAACAAATATGTCTTCATCACTGTTTTC
This sequence comes from Saimiri boliviensis, assembly GCF_048565385.1. NCBI lineage: Eukaryota > Metazoa > Chordata > Mammalia > Primates > Cebidae > Saimiri > Saimiri boliviensis. The sequence continues at coordinate 199,870,622 of NC_133449.1, forward strand.
AAAAGAGCTATGTGACCAGTGTGAAAGACAGACGTTTACCCAAATAATTTCCAATAGTAAATGAGAACATAAGTGATAAGAAAGACCAATAGGAAGGAGAAGGTCCAGTGATTAAAAAAATTGGTGGCCAAGGGTCCAAGAGTCCAAACAGCATAATTTATAGGAAAGAGAGACAATAGAGGTGTTTGTTTTTGTTGGTGGTTTACCAAAGAGCTGCATTTGGCTTTATTGATCTTTCCAATTGCATGGCTTTTTTAACTGTACAAACTGCTATTTTTATGCATATTATTTTCTTCTGTCTCTGTGTGAGTTTATTTTGCTATCCTTTTTAAAAACAAGCATTGGAAAGTTCTTAAGCTTTATTCTATAGTCGAGTACATGGTTTAATTTTTATAAAAGTTTCACCTGTTGAGAAGAGTGAGGCTTCTGTCATTGTTGGTTGGAGGTGCATTTCTATGTCTGTTACCTTGAGGTTGCTAGTTGTCCTGTTAAAACTTCTATATTCTTAGAATAGATTTATTTTTTCTGCTTGATCTATCAGTCAGGGTGAGAGGTATGTTAAAAATCTCTAAATTAAATTATGGACTTGTCTAATTCTCCTTGTAGTTCTGACACTTTAGGGTTTAAAAAATATGAAGCTGCATTAAGAAGTATTTAAAAGTTTTAGATTGTTACATGTTCTCAATGAATTAAACCTTTCATCATTATGAAGTGTCACTCTATCTCTACTAATGACTTTTTTATTGCAGTCTATTTGGTCTGAAATTAGTATGACAACCCAAATTATCCTTTATTTATATTTTTATATTATACCCAGCTATTTTAGATGATTTTTGTGGGAAATATATTACAGTTATTTATCCCAGTGTTGCAGATTCAGAATGCTGTGATGTTATTTATTTTTACTATAATTTTTGAGTACTTTTTATTAATGTTTTTCTGATATTTTTTCTTTCTAGTCTTTTTACTTTAGTACTATCCCAGTAAGAATGTTACAGAATATTTCCTAATTTGGGTGATTATCATCTGTAATCTATGCCTCTGAGGTTTTAATGTGACAAGACATTAATAGAGTGACCTATATATATGCATATATTAGCACAATCTGTTTTCTCTTTCTAATGACTGAAGAACATTGGTTTTATTTACAGACATTTCTAGTGCTTTCTTGCCACCAAACAGTAGAAACATCTTAAACTACCTTCTTATATTTAGAATAATATCTTCAAAATTTCTAAGTCATAAATCATTGATGCCAAAATAAAACCCAAATTTTGAGCCAACCAAAGAGACCCAGCCAAAAAAGGAATCAAAGAAGTGAGCTGAACTCCCCAGAGAAGAGTGTTTGCTGTATACTTCCACTCTTTTGCTTTCCTGTTCTGACACCATAAGGACAGACCCTTGCCAAATAGGTCTCCATTCCACCAAGAATTAGAACTCAGCCTGGCACTACCAGGACTTTGCAGCAAAGAGAGCTTGAATCCTCATATTCCATCTCCCTTTTATTTAATGTAATTACATCCCTTAGGCATTCCATATTTACTTTGTTTCCTTATGATATGGTAAACCACGGCAGCCTCACTAGGATACTGAAGACACTGGAAAAAGTTACAAGGTTTCTGGAAATAGCAAATAAAGGGTCCAGGTATGGTGGCTCTTGCTTGCAATCCTAGAACTTTGGAAGGCTGAGGCAAGTGGATTATTTGAGGTCAGGAGTTTGAGACCAGCCTGGCCAATATGGCAAAACCCCATCTCTACTAAAAATACAAAAATAAAAATAAAAACTAGCCAGGTGTGGTGCTACACACTTGTAATCCCAGCTACTTGGGAGGCTGAGGCCAGAGGATCACTTGAACCCTGGAGGTGAAGGCTGCAGTGAGCCAAGGTGACAGAGTGAGACTGTATAACATGCTTTCAAGTTCATATTTTAACTTAATATTTACAGATATGCAAGAAGGTACACACAGACATATATTTCTTCAAGTACATGCACTCACGTGCATACTTGTGTGTGGGCATGCAGGCCCACATATACACATGTGTCCATGCATATCATCAAACAGCATAAATGTAAATTCCAAACGGGAGGGTGATAACACTTTTGTGTTAGCATTGAATCATTAAGAATAAAAAGTAAAATACCATTGCACTCTGCATTGAATTATATTGGGCTTTGAATAGGACCAGTTTTCCTTGCAACTAATCTACAGTAAGAGTAAGAGTCTGCTTGTAACTATGTTAATTAAGTTAATGTAAATACTGTTACCTATTTCATCTAGAAAGAATTAACCTGGTCTGAAAGGAAAGTAACTGCCTGTTATCTCCTATAGGCCCAGAAGAAAGAAAATAGACTTTAGGCTGACTGCTTAAAAGGGAATAATTCTCACCTGCACCAAGTTTAGGATAGCTTATTTCCAAACCAAGGAATTCGGCAAGCAGTCTCTTAATAAATGGGCCCTGCTCATTCTGATTACAGATAATTATCCCAGTGGGTAGATACTGAAAACTCTGTTATCCACAGGGGAAAAAAAGGAAAAGGATGTTGCCATCCGTAAGAAGTTCTGATGATAAAAATTATCTAGATTAAAGCAAATTCTGAACAAAAATTCTTGGGCTTCAACAATGAGATAGACTTCTGAATAAACCACTTACTAGTGAACTGGTAACTGGAAACTGGAACTCTCCCAGGTGCAAATGTTCATCAAACTTAAAGCAAATTATATGCTTAAAATACTCTAAGTTAGAATTATGTGGAGTTGAAAATTTATTTCCTCATTAAAGTAAATTTATAACAGTTATATTCCTGAACAAGCTTTTACCACTAGCTTTATGAAAACTACCATTAACATTCTATTTTACAAACTCTAAATAGTATACCTGAAGAAGATGAAGATTTCTAATGTGCATATAAATCAAAATTGTAGAAAAACTCAGTAGCTATTTACATTAAATTTAATCTAACAGAATATAGTGTATCATGAAAAGTTCTTATCTTCATTCTTCACAGTTTTTTATTTTTACTGCCTTCACTCAGAAACCATTAGAATCTTTAATAGAGATCAATGATGGAATCTATAGCAGAAGCTTTTGTAGTCAACTTAAGAAGATAGATGGCCACATTGAATTATTTTAAAAACTGTTTTAGGATTGCCTGTTTTTTGTTCTGGCTTATTTTTCTCATTGTACATTTACATATAGCAAGCATAAAGACTGGGGATAACGTTATCGATAATTTTGCTACTTTGGAAACAAAATCTTTATGCTTTTCTCAGTTGCCATTTCATCCTCATTAACAGTGGTGGTTTCTACCTTAATGAATGTTAAGATATATTTGTCTTTAAATATATGATCCAGACTATATATATATATATATATATATATATATATATATATTTTTTTTTTTTTTGAGACGGAGTTTCGCCCTTGTTACCCAGGCTGGAGTGCAATGGCACAATCTCGGCTCACCGCAACCTCCGCCTCCTGGGTTCAGGCAATTCTCCTGCCTCAGCCTCCCGATCCAGACTATATTTTTACAAAATTGTTTTGTTCAAAGAAAGATGACAGTCAAAAGATTCCACTCATGCAGAAACATCAAGTCTGTCTGTTTTTTACAATTGTACTCTAGGTTTCATAATAAGTGCAAAATTTACAAGAGCTCTACTGCATATTTTTGGTCATTTTAATAGGATTATTACTATGAAGAAATGATATCTTTTCACTAAAACACATGAAAGATAGTTAAATTATATATTTTTATTATTTACAACAGTAGTTCTTTAGAAGACATGACATCATGTAAATAAAAAACATTGTACTAAAATGTGGAAGGACTTTGATTTCCAATCCTCAATCATATAAAATTATGACCATAAATCTTAATATTTCCTACCCCTAGTTTTCTTATCTTTGAAGTGAGGAATGGAATTGGATGATGTATAAAGTCTTCTTCAGTTCTATAATTCTGTGTCTAGTCCCACTTATTTAAATAATGTTTCTATTATTGATGGGAAAATACTTGTACAATTCTCCCTCTGCAGTTGAGTTTGAAGAATCAGTTTCCCCTTTGCAAAATATCACGTGCTTTTCTTTGCATACCTCCTATTTCTCAGCTGCTGAGACTTGGATTTTCTTCCCCGTGGTGTACACCAACTTTCTCTGACCTATGTTAACCCCCATGGGAGCCCATGAGTAGAACAGTTAACAAGAAGAAGACTTAGATAGTGCCTGGGACTGGCCATTGAACTAGGCTGCAGAAGGGAGCTGGCTTCATGCCTCCCTAGTCTAAGTGCAGTAAGGTAGACTGTGTACAGTGAAGAGAGCACTCAATACACATCAAATGACTGGAAGTTCAAATATTGGCTCAGTCCATTGCTAGCTTATGTGAGCTGGAGAACTCTGTTTAACCGTTATGAGTCACAATTTCTTCTCTGTAAAATGAGGGTGATTGTGAGAATTAATGAGATCATGTGAAAAATTCCTGTAACAGTATTATACTATGGTGGTCATCAAGCATGAGTTGAACCTGGACCAGACACTAGCAGTATTGATTGAGCAGTGGAACCAAGAGCATTGCTGATAGGCAAGAACTACGTGCATTTGTTAAATTCCTATACTTTAGTTACTATCCACGAGTGATTAGTTAGAGTTTACAGGGATTTGCAACAAGAGTCTCATAAAGCAATAATCTATTTCCCAGGGAGACACAAACAAAACCTGGTCCCTTCCTTGGAATTTGTTGACAGAGAGGATGCAATAAACATTGGCTAAGCAATCACCTTGTTTAAAGTCATCTGCTGTACCTAAGTTAGCTGCTTGTATTTGAAAATGTGAAAGGATTTTTCATTTTGGAGTCTGTGAAGGAGAGAATCATGCTTCTAACACAGGGTTTTTTTTTTAAAAAAAAGTGCTAATAGATTGTCCTCTCCTTTAGAGAATAAGTACTGATTAGCATCTATCAAAGCAGGCAGAGCTCTGGACAAGAGCCAAAGGAATGGGGCTGTGGCCAAGGATTGGTGTCTGTCAATATCAGTGTGATCTTGTGGTCAGAAATCAATAAATGTAATTCCAAATTTTGAGCTTAAATCTGAGAATCCCATGCCTCTGTTTTTTTGTTGTTGTTGTTTTTTGTTTTTTTTTTTTTTGTTGTTGTTGTTTGTTTTTTAATTTCTTGTCTTAAGGGACACAGCCATAAAGCAGATGTTACAGCAGCATGGACAATTGGCTTGAGTACTTATTATTGAAACAGAAAAAGTTTTTTTCCCTGATAAAGACGGTATAGGTGAGGTGAAGCAGAGCTGGGGACTTGGAAGCTATAGAGTGTTATATTCCTTTCTTGTGGCTGCCGTTACTAATTACCACAAAGTTGGTGGCTTAAAACAACACAACTGTATTATCTTACATTCTGGAGATCATAAGCCCAACATGTGTCTCATTAGGATAGAATCAATATTGGCACCATTGGTTCCTTTCAGAGTCTCTAGGGGAAAATCTGTCTCCTTGCTTTCCCCCCAGTTTTTAGAGGGCCCCTCATTTCTTGGTTCATGGCCCTCTTATTTTCAAAGCCATCAATGACCATTCAAATCTTTCTCCTATTACATGACTCCAACACTAACATTTCTGCTTTTCTCTTTCATTTATCAGTACTCCTGTTGATACATTGTGTCCTGAATAATGTAGGATAATCTTATTTTAGAGTCACCTAATTAGCAAATGTAATTCCATCTATAACCTTAATTTCCTCTTCCTATGTAACATAACACAGTCCCAGATTCTGGGGATGAGGACAGGCACATCTTGGTGGAGGTGATGGGGTGGGAGCATTATTTTGTCTACCTCAAGTGTGTTATGTTGGTGGATTATCCCTGAAGCAGGACGCTCAATAACAAAAATAGGAGAGTATAAACAGCCAGCTAGAATTGTAAAGCAGTTACTGCTTGGAAAGAAGGCAGTAATTCATTTCTAATATAGTTCATATCCTTCATCACAATGGTTTCACTTTAGAAATCCAGTCTAAATGTGATGGAAGAAAAGATTTGTGACGATATCAGCATAGCACTATTGGAAATAAACAAGATGTCCAACAATAGGAGATTGTTTAAACACAACCTGGCACCACCCACATGATTGCATATTACATAGCTATTAAGTGTCATTTTTGAAGAAGAAATATTATTCCCAGCTCTAGTTAAATACACTTTAATGCTCCCCTGTATTTCTCTCTGTTCCCCCCTCACCACTCCCTAGCTTGACCTAGTATTCATTAGCTTGGGGGAAAGAAAATGAGTAACTACTAAAAGTCAGTCTCTGTGGTAAGTGAAAAATATACTAGTAAACTTCCTGACCAATTTTGATGGAGCTAATAGTTAAGTACACACAGAAACCAGACACTATGTAGGTAACCATAAGTATGCAGAAGAGACAGTGTGAGATGCTTGAGGAGCAAACAGACAGAACCCTGGGAGCCTCTTCCACAAATAGAGGTCCCAGCTGCTGGCCTAAACCCTGCTAGCCTATCCTCATCAGGGTTTAAACCGTCGCCAGAGACAGTTGATATCTTGGCAGAGTTTGGTGCTTTAGAATCCAAAAATATCCAGGGAATCATTTTTCTCAACTTTATTCCTCATTTCATGATTCCCCCATCTTTTTCTTTTTAATTTTTTACCTGCATTCAATCAATGTTATCTTGTTGTAATGTACATAGCTTACAGACTGCCATAAAACCTTTCTGGGACAAGATGGGACAAATAAAAATTTGAAATACTAAGGACCACACTCATCAGATCAACAGGTCATTGACAAAGGGACTGCCAGACCATCAGCACAAGACTCTCAACAACTTGCTCCTAGTTTGTTTTTTTCTTTCTTTTTTTTTTTTTTTTTAAGGTGAGTCTCACTCTCTCTCTCTCAAACTGGAGTGGAATGGTGTGATCTTGGTTCACTGAAACCTCTGCCTTCCAGATCTAAGTATTTGAGATTACAGGCCCGCGCCAGCACATGCGGCCATTTTTTGTATTTTTGCTGGAGACAGGATTTTGCCATGTTGGCCAGGCTGGTCTCAAACTCCTGACCTCAAATGATCTGCCCACCTTAGCCTTCCAAAGTGCTGGGATTATAGGTGTGAGCCACCACACCCTGCCCCTAGTTCTTTACCCTTTGCTTCTAGACCCTGATTAAGAAGGGCAGCCAGTTAGTTCTCTTGGAGTGTGGAATTTTGCCCTAGTAATCTTCCCTAGCCCTTGACTTTTCCATGAATTTGTCTCTGTAAACCCAAAACAAAATTCTAACACCCCTCACCTGACAGAATGGATTCCCTATTTCACCAAGGGGACTCAAACCTAAAAAACTACTTCAAGTCATCACCACAGGAAAATAGTGGGTGTCACACAGCCTCGTTATACCCTCCTCTTTTTTGAGTTCAGGAAATACAACTGACCAGCATTAACAGTAATATAGAAACCTCGAGACTGACAGAACAAACCCTTTGTAGCAGTAAGCTAACAACTTCAACCCGATTTGGGCACCTCACAGGACAGATAACAGACCCTAATAGGAAATCAAAGTAGTTTACCCTCAAAATACATTATCTGACATATTTTGAAATGTCCCTGCCTTCTATAGAGCAGGCGTCCCCAAACTACGGCCCCGCGGGCCGCACGCGGCCCCCTGAGGCCGTTTATCCAGCACCCCCCTCCCCGAGGCACTTCAGGAAGGGGCGCCTCTTTCATTGGTGGTCAGTGAGAGGAGCACAGTATGTCGTGGCCCTCCTATGGTCTGAGACAGTGAACTGGCCCCCTGTGTAAAAAGTCTGGGGACGCCTGCTAGAGAGAACCGCCTTCCCTTACTAGATCTCTCCATTGAGTCTGACACATCTATTCTCTCTGCAGCTGGCTACCTGGAGCCTGCGTCTACATGACAAGAACCTTGACTCCCACAGCGCCTCCTTCCAAGCGTAACTCCAGCTAATTTCATCTCTGCAGGAAGAACTTAACCCTTTCAACCAATTGCCAGTCAGGAAATCTTTAAATGTACCTGCGACCTGGAAGGCCCCACCATCCCTGACCCCACTTTGAGACACTGCTTCTTTCCAGGCTGCCTCTTTCTTTCGGTGTATACCTTACACGTGTTGATTTGTGTCTGTGCCTGTTCCTTTTGTCTCCCTAAACTGTACAAAACCAAGCTGTACCAACACCTAGGCCACGTGTTCTCCGGACCTCCTGAAGCTGTGTCATGGATCACAGACCTTAACCATGGCACTATGAACTTCTAAATTGATTCAGACCTGTCTCAGATGCTTTTTGGTTTATACCTCTTAAGAGGAAAGACAAATGTAGACCTAGCTTCATCTTTTGCAGAATGACAGAGGTTGGAGTTACTAACTTTCTTACATACTTCAGATATTCTTCAAATGTCACAGAGCGTGGCACAACTCAAGCTCTTAATAAATGGCAGTTTATTTTTCTTCATTTTGTTTTGGCAGGAAGAGGAAGACTTCCATGAGATCAGTGGGTGAAATGGTTTTCATAGACACCAGCAACTACAGCAGCGGCAGAATCCTAAGGTTTGTTTTGACAATGAAACCACCTTTGTGAAAATCATAACTGAGGAAATTATGACAGTGAAAGAGATCAGACCTAACTGAACCGATCTTGCTTTCTAACCTCTAAACTATCTTTGTTCACTATCGGGTGTAGGCCAAACTAGCCTTGGTTTATAATTTAAACACTGAAACAAAATTGATTAATAGCCCTTTCCCAAAAACAAAACAAAACAAAAGCAAAAACAAAAAACCCTTCTGGATTGTGGATCAGTCTGCCTTTGTAGGGCTAACAAATTAGCTACAAGATTAGAAATTGCTGTTTAGAGGCCATGAAGCCTCTGGCTGTAAGAGTTTCAACCTCCCCAGATTGTTCCTGGGAATAACATCACTGTTGCAAAACCTAAGATCAGTGCTTGAAATATTTTACCGACCCTGCATTCTGATGCAGCAGATGATACCACTCGGACCTATAATCTGGCTCAACCAGTCCTGCAATCCCAACCAGGAACAGAAGTCAACAAAAAGAACTCACTTCAAGTCCCTATGATTTCATCTCCAATCCAATCAGCACTCCTTACTTCCCAAGCCCCAGACAAATTATCGTTAAAAACTCTGATCCTCAAATGCTCTGGGAGACTCATTTGAGTAATAAAACTCTGGTCTCCCACACTGCCGTCTCTGCATGAACTACTTTTTTACCATTGCAGTTCCCCCTGCCTTGGTGATTCGGCTCTGTCTAGGCAGCGGGCAAGGTAAACCCATTGGGCAGTTACAACAAGATCTATAGAAGTTATTTATCATCTTACATGGGGCTCACACGAATCATGCCATCCTCCAATGTCTCTCTTACTCTCATTTACTATATGAGGTCCTAACTCTCATATAGTAAATGAGAGTAAGAGAGAAAAGCGAAAAACTTCTAATGAAACAGAAAAATGTATACCATATAAGATTTAGTTAAAAAGGAGAAATACAAACCATATAGATCCCAATTTTTATTAGGAGTATATCTGGCTAAAATGTCCTCAAAATTAATTGATCAAGTTTTCTTGTATTGTCTCCTTGCTGTGTACAGTGATCCAGACCAAAATGTCAACACTTCATTTTATCCAAAATATTTATTCCCTTCTACACATACACACACACAAACGGAGAGGCAGAAAAAGTCACATGATGCAGATCATTTTTAGAGAAATTTAGGGTATTTTGACCTGATCCTAAAGCAATATAAAAATCACTGAAATATTTCACTTAGAATGATATTAGATATGCATTTTGAAAACATAATTCTAAATGCATGTGTGATACATGTGGAGATCTACTTTGTGGGAGCAAAATGAGACAGCACAGGAAGCTAATCGTAGCCCTGGCAGACTGTAATGGTGGTTAGACAAATGTGGTGGTGGTAATAGAAATGGAGGGAAATGGTCAAGCATAATACTTAATGCAACATTGGCAGAGGTTGATGATGGATTAGAGGTAAGAATCAGGGAGAGAGAGAAGTTGAGGATGATTGCCAAGCTTCTGGCTTGCTAGCTCTATAAGATGGTGTGTAAATGTATTCCTTGATGGGTTCATTAAGGAGCTCAGGGAAAAAAGGCTTTACAGTTAATGAAATTCACCATTCTGGGAGCAGAGTAGGAATTCTAAGTAAGTTTTATTGTTGCATAAACACAATAAAATCCCAATTATTCTGTGTTTATATATACATATACACTGGCTGACTGCAAGGCTGTGTTCCTTTATGGAAGCTCTAAAAGAGAATTCACTTCCTTCCCTTTTCCAAGTTCTAGAAGCCACCTGCATTTCTTAGCTCATGTCCTCCTTCTTCCATCTTCAAAGCCAGTAACATCACATCTCTCTGACCCTTCTACTGTCACAACTTTCTCTGACCTAACCAAAAAGGTTTCTGATCTTAAGGACTCATGTGATTACATTGGGCCCACCCACGTAATGCAGGAAAATCTCCCCATCTCAAGGTCCAGTGCCTTACCCACATCTGCAGTGTCTCTTTGGACACATAAGATATCATATTCAGACAAGGGAGAATGGGATGTGGACATCTTTGGGGGATGATTCGTCTCCTATTACACCTTCAAAGGTATAGATGCTTTTTAATAATCTATTTCTTGACCTAACTGCTTCTCAGTTGCTCTATAATTATTTAATACAGGACTTGTAAAATACAGATAAAGTAAATAGCACTACATGAAATGAGAAAAGATTTCTTCCAGTTTTAACTGCCCAACTCCTAACATTTCGCTGCTATCTATATTGCTTCTTCCCAATGTATTAATTAATTTAGGTCCTTATTCTCTGAGAATGGCTCTTTTTTACTAACCATGTCAGGGTTCTTAAACATCTGAGTTTGACTGCTTAGGATAATTTCCACTTAAAATTTTTCTGAATTAAAAAGTACCATCATATAATGCAAGAAACTGCCAAGTATAGAAAGACTCAGGTGTCAGAGTCTGGGATCCAAATCTTCAGCTCCCCAAAAGAGAGATTTGCATGCAAAAATAATACATGAATACAAATAAAAATTTATTTTTCTAAATTGGTGTATTTTGAATGGAAGCTGGTAATTTAAGGAAGTTAACATTTGTCTGAGGGAAGGTTGATGGAGGCTGCAAAGGCTTTCAGCAAAGGGTCTTTTCTGTGTAATGCTTTATAAATGGGCTCAAATAAACCTTTTAGAGGTGGAGAGCTGGACCATTAAAAACCACTTCCACCTGTAGGATCTTATTTTCAATCTGATTGCAATCATTTTATCAGCATGCCAATGGGCACAGATGCTGCCAGAGTCAAACTCTTTGCTATATCTTTCTGTCACAGGGCAGATTTCCCTTTAATTGGTCCCAAAATTGGCAAGCACCCTCCTTTTCCAGGCTTGCTGACATTTTTCAATATAAATCTAACAACAAGAACAACAAAAACTTCCTCTCACCCCCTCATTATTCCATTTGTAAAATGGTGTAACCATTTCTGGTTCTCCAACATAATTTGCTTTGTCTTAAAGCCAGACTCTTAATGAGGCATCTGGCTCAGTGTCCCCCACAGTCAGAGTATGAGAAAAGCTTGCTGACACACTAGTATATGAATTTGGTGATTAATTCTTTCAGGAAAGCTGTAGCAGTGCAGTAAGTAGAATCATCTGCCCCATTAATGAGTTAAGCGAAAAAGGTCAGATTCTCTGGTCCCTGAATAATATTAGAGCTATTTCTAGTTGAGTGTGCCCCCTACAGTTGTGCTTTCTCTAATTTCCTTGAAAATCCATGATTTACAATGTCAACGGTGGCACCTTCTTCCTCTACCTTCTTCTCAAAATGACTCTCCCTGAAAACAGTTGCCTCCGGCAGACCAAGAAGCAGAGCCTTATGGAATATTAAGAAATGGGAAGAATTGAAAAAGTGCCAGGAAAACAACCTGCTCCTTTAGCGCATGTTTTACCACACCAGACATGGGTTTGATTCTGACTCAGGCTTTGCTATGTAAGTTTTAATTAAAGGCAGATGATCCCTTTCCTAATATGCCAGCCCAACCAGGCAGAACAAAAATAAAATGATGAACTGTAGGAGGTTATATGCAAAGTTCTCTCTTCAAGTCAAAAAATAAATGTTATATGTACAAATTTCTATGCTCCTCCCACATCTCCTTCTACCCAGCCTGCTCTTGCAGCTTTCCACATGGCAGTAAATGGTGACATCACACTCTCAAGGTCTGAGTCTAAAACTTAGGAGTTGTCCATTTTATCTCTCCTTATGCCATTTCCCACATCTAATTAATCATCAAGTCCTTTTGTCTATATCTAAAAATAGATTCCAAAGGGTATCTATCCTGTTATTAAAACGACAAAGAATGAGAATCATTTAGAAGTTCAGTCATGCTTTTCTTCTGTAGATCAGGGCTGATTGTTACAACTGCTGTTACAACCTGATAGCAATGGGAACTTAAAAAAAAAAAATCCTCCAAGTAATAGTGATCGGATGATGCTATTTATCCAGTAGAAGCAAGTTAGACACAATTATCTAAATTAGTAGCATACTCAGAGTGGCAACCAGAATAACTTGAACCATAGAAAGGTATGAAACATGGAGTTGCTAAGAGCAAAATATATGGTAATCAACAAGTATTTTAATTTGTATATTCAAAAGAAAAGTGGAAGATTAGAAAGTTGAAGGCTGTTACCTCAATGAAAAGTCATAATCTGTTGCTGAGATTCTTAAAGTTAGCCCATTTTTAGATACCAAGTTCATTGTCTAAAGAAGAGGACCAATCTGCAGTAAGGACTATAAAACACTGCATACCAATGACTAAAACTCACTAATTCTCTGCCAAACGAACCAAATGGGGAAGAAAAACCATGTAAGACTGGTTCACGGATGGGATGAATACATTGATACATGCCAAAAATGAATTGCAGCTACACTATATCCCTGTGGTGTTTTTCAACTATGGTATTGAAAGACAATAGTGAGAGGAAATCTCAACAGACAAAACTTCAAGTAGTGAACTTGATCATTCACAGTCTGTAGGTAGAGAAGTAGCCTGATATAATAATATATAAAAATGCACTGAAAGTGATGAGTAGCTTGGTTTGTTAATCCAGGGGTTGGATGGAGAAATATTAGGAAATCTCAGAAGAAGGATTTGAATACAACAATAGAATCATGCTCAATGGGTGAAGGTCTTCAGATTGCATATTAATGGCTACCAGAATTTATCTATATGAAAGAGACCCACCAACCAATGTGATACGATGGCTTAGCAAGTTGATTTTAACCTGCTTAATTAATCAATTTCAATCTGCCATTAACATTCATGTGGTCACTTGGTGGCAGGAGTGGAGGCTGTGCATGGGACACCACAGAACCCATTCTAGTTTCTGCCACTGCCAAATATCCAACCTGCCAGAAGAAAAAGGACCCATGCTGAGTCCCTGATATGGTGCCACTCCATAAGGAGCCTAACTAGCCCCTAATATTGGCAGTTTTGTTACGCTGAAGCTTTTTCCTTCTGGTGGAATTGCTGAAAGAGTCAGCATTTTATCTTGAGCAAAACTGACATATATTCTTGGTATATATTCCCAGAGAGTCTTATCTGTTTAGCCTATCAGAGGATTTACAAAGTTTTAATTCACTGAAGCAGGATGTTTTACAACATGCATTTACCTAAAGATGCTGCTTTACAAAAATAGATATGTGGCAATGGGCATATGACTATTAAAGCCACTAATCCTGTCACATATAACAGCCCTCGGAAACCACCAACATGACAGAAAAATCCAATAGCCTATAGAAGGCACAACTGAGGTTCCACCTTGCTGATGGTGCTCTGTGCTACTTACCCACCAGAACAGAGTATATACTCTAAATGAACAACCATTAGAAGGTGGTTATGTCCTCAATATGTGAAACAAAGAGATAGAAACGGTGGTTCTGTATACTTTTATTCCCACCCAATGACCTACTTGGAGAATTTTGGGTTTTTCTTTTCACAATTCCAGGCTTTGCATCTATAGAGGTACTGGTTCCTAAAAGGAAATACTTTTACCACTGGATTCCGAAAGAATCATGTTAAATTTTAAGCCATGTCTGCCACTCTACTGCTTCAGATTCTTGGTGCCAAGAGAAAAGTTAAGCAAGGAAGAATTAACATCCTTTTGGGCATAATTTACTGAATTATAAGGCAAAGGTAGGTTTGCTCTTTCAAAGTAAAGGTAAGAGGGAACACCTGAAATTCAGGGGCATATCTTGCTATTCTTCTGCACAATTTAAACAATAAATAGACAATTTATTTCAGGGAGCAAACAAAGCCTGAAAGAGGTAAGGTAAGTAGGGAAATCCAACCCTTCAGCAATGATCGTTTGAGTCATCTTATCAAATAATTCATCTTGACCACAGTTGGGCTAATTGAGGGTTGGGAGAATCTAAATTGAGTAATACAGGAGAAAGTTCACTGCATATGAACTTTAGTGGCAAAAGGCTGTGGTTCCTGCCATTAAACTTCCTTTTATTTATTCAGGAAGAAAAACCAACCAGAACCCTGGATGAGCTTTTTCCTAATGGGATAGAAGTTTATATGAAACAACTAGATCTTAGGAGCACAATAAATAGACTGTAATGACTGCTGTTGGGTGCCACCAAGATCCCCTGAGATGCTCCTTCCCCTGTTGCCCAGGGTTTATCGCCAACCAAGGGCTCAGAGGTTGCAAACTGACCTCAAGAAAAACTGTCAAGTTTACATCTCCTCTCCAGGAGTATTTTCATCAATGATTTATTAGTTGATGTGAGATATAGAGGTCCAATCCCCATGCTTCAATTTGGGACAATTTTGAAGGACATTCAGAGCTCCAGAGCTCCCTATGTAACAGGCTGAGGCTCTGCTGTGCCTGCATTGCACTTCCACCCCTCCTCAGCCTCACTCTGCTTTCCTCAGGACCTCACAGATGTTCTCCCTGGAAGTATTCCCCACTGAATTCTGTGCAATTGAAACTCTGTGTTGAGGTCTGTTTTCCAGGGCAGCTGCCCTAAGATAAACACTGACAATCATTAGTTGCTACACACTCAGAAAAGAGAGATGATGAAAGCACAGCATCTGTACTTACAACACCTTACCTTGGGCAGTGTTGTAGGTCCATGTTTTAAGAGTGTTTAACAAATTCAAGGGCACAAACTGGTGAAATATCTATAAAAAGCATCAAATGAGGAAGCATCAGTCAGGAGCTTGGATTTTTAAACAGAGTACATTAGATTTAGGTTGACTGTGATAGCTGTCTTTAGATCATTGAAAAACCAACATATGAGAGAAAAGTTGGGAATTTGTCTTGCATTACCCATAATATTGATCTAAGATCAATGAGTAAAAATTATGGAGCAGATCTCAACTCAGAATGAAAAGAAACATAATGTCTGATAATTAAAAGCTTCAACAATTGAATAAGTTGCTTTGAAAGAAAGTAAGTTCCCTGTCATTGAAGGTATTTGTCTTAGTCTGTTCAGGCTGCTATAACAAAAATATTAGAAACTGGGTAGCTTATAAATAATAGAAATTTATTCATTACAGTTTGGGAGGCTAGGAAGTTCAGGAGCAAGGTGCTAGCAGATTTGGTGCCTGGTAGAGGCCTGCTTTCTGATTCATAGGTGTTGTCTTCTAGCTGTGCCCTCACTGATCCCATTCATGAGGGTTCTGCCTTCATGACCTAATTACCTCCCAAAAGTCTTATTGTCACCTGGGGGGGTTAGGATTTCAACAGAGGAATTAGAAGATGAGGGGACACAAACATTGATACCATAGCACTATATAAGGAGAAACTGCATAATCATTTTTGTGGACATTGTTAGTATAGTATTTAGGTCATAAACTAAATGAGTTATGAGGTGTGTGTTAGTTTTCTATTACTCTATAGCAAACTATCACAAAAGTAGCAGTTTAAAACAATATATATTTATCGCTGTTTCTATGGGTCGGGAGTCTTGGAGGTGTGTTATCTGCACCTCACCAGTTTGAATCAAGGAGTCAGCTAGCTCTGGGGTGTCTATCCTCTTAATGCCTGGGGCCCTCTTCCATGCTCACTCTGGTTGGGCAGGGTGCACAGTTCCTCGAAACTCTTGAACTGAAGTTCTTGTTGTTTTGCTGGTTGTTGGATGGGGGACACTCTAAGAACCAAAGGCTACTCCTTGTTTCTTGCCACATGCCACCTCTCCTTAGGCCCGCTATACTCTTACACTCTAATCTCTCTCCATGAAGGGACCATGACCTTTTAATGGATAACTTTATTAGGTCGATCCAAATCAGACAAGTAAACTGACTTGTAATGTCATCACAGGAGTGATATTTCATCACATTCACAGATTCTACCCGTATTTGATGGAACGTCATTATACAAGGCATATATACTAGGAGTCATGAATCTTGGGGTTGGGCCCATCTCAGAATTCTTCCTGCTATATTGTGCTTTCCACATATACATTTCCATAATTCAAGTCACCAGGATCATTCATGATGATCACTAAATTAAAGATCTCATGGGATAAAAAGGATACTTCCTGGGCTGATTTTTAACATGACATTAGCCTCAGTCCTGAGATAATAAGACCATCTCCAGGTCACTGATGCCACAGAGGTTCCTGGAGAGGTTGGAGTGGGATATGTACATTTAGAGGAATGCCCGTAGCCCTCCTGCCTTCCCCAGTTATATCAGAAACATTGCAGATATAGAGATGATTTGGAATCCCCAGAATTTCTGAGGACCAAGGATAATAGGTACTGAATACCTAGAACAGTGTGTGACACTAGTAGATTTCTGGAAATAGACTAGAAGTTTTCAGGATTAAACCATGAAGGGGTCCAATTCCTCTCCTGTTCTTTGTCTCAATTTTCAGCTTTTCATCTAGAGACTCAAGGGTTAGGATCTCGTGCAGAATTATGGCAGTAGCTCAGCTGAGACCCCGCCCTAAAGAGATAAAGGATGAAATTACTGGATAGAAATTTAGAGACTGAAAGCCATACACATTAAGGATCTGGTGACGAATGCCTCCAGGCCCTGAAGTAGATGATGCAGGACTGATTATCTGCCACCCACAATAAGCCAGCCTAATCTGCTCTCATTATATGTGTCTACTGTTTCCTGTGATTGTGCCCCTCCAAATCAGACTGAAAAGAACACATTTGGCTTCACCAAGGTGAGAAGCTAGGAGAACTAGGAGAAATTCTGGCTCTCGTGGCATTTTAGCTTCCAATTCTTACATAACTGGCCCTGAGAGAGCTGAACCAACCAAATAGATGTTTATCTTTGCTCAGTGAGCTGCTTATCTCATTCTTGAGCAGAACCGAGCAACCTTTTTAAATAAGGGTGTAATGTTGGACAGACCCTAAACAATGAGTCTTGCTTTGTATAGAAAGTCTAAAGAAATGGACACGCTATATAAAATTATACAACCAGATGAATACTGATCTAAACTAATATTCAAGCAGAATCAAAGCCTGCTATTTTTTTGGATAAGCAGTTAACATATTTGAGCTAGGGCTTCTGATTTTACCTCTAACCTTATACCCACAGAGTTTAAAGTAGACTGTACCCTCACTTATTTTTTATTCTGTGGGCACGTATGTTTCTGTGTATTGGTCGGCATATATGTCATTGTTACAGGGGGGAAAAAAAAAAAACCTTATAAAAATACAGGAAAAAAATAGAAGCTATTTATATTTTCTTCCTTCAGAGATTACCACTATTAGTGTATTGAATTATATCCACTGCATTTTTTATTTATTTGTATCCTGCATGCTGTTTGGTAGACTAATTTTTTTATATAAAATATATCATGCATGAGATTGAGAGACAGCAGGGACCATAAATTCTCAAAACCTCGAGCATCTTCTCTTGTTATTGCTGTTAGGTTTAACTTGAAGCCTCTTTGTATAACCTCATCTCCAACAGATTTCACTGTATCTGACAGGCATCAAGGGACTATGTCAGTCCCTCTAGTTTAGGATTAGACTAATAGACTTAATTGTTTCCTATCTCCTAACTCCTAAACTCATGTACTTTTGAATAACAAAATGTAGAGAAATAAGAATTCTAAGAGTGAAGTAAAGAAATTTAAGGGACACCTTTGCAAATGTCAGAATTACTGTCTTTTTCTTTCTCCATAACAAAAACTCCACCTTCTAGCCAAATGGCCAATGATTTAGTGAAAACTCTGTGAAAATTTCTTTGCATAAGGAAAGAAATAATCTTTGCAACCCCTTCGTCATGCACAGGGATCAGTACAGCCATTTTTAATGAACATTTTTTCAATCAATTATATCTTTGAAGACATTTTTTTATGGCTGTAGACCAGGCGTCCCCAAACTACGGCCTGTGGGCTGCATGCAGCCCCCGAGGCCATTTATCTGGCCCTCCGCCCCACTTCAGGAAGGTGCACCTCTTTCATTGGTGGTCAGTGAGAGGAGCACAGTATGTGGCTGCCCTCCTACGGTCTGAGGGACAGTGAACTGGCCCCTTGTGTAAAAAGTTTGGGGAAGCCTGCTGTAGACTGTCCCATACACTCCACATTTTTGAATGTACCATATTTCTACTATACTGTCTTAATTGTTCCCATTTTTTCTTATATGTAAGACCATATTAAATGTCCATGTACAAATGTCCAAAACTCTCTAAAGATGTTTTCCCTGACATTTCTAAAGTCTATTTAACAAAAAGAAAAAGAAGGAGAAATGAATCAATGCATACCCCTTCAGAAAACATTCACAAAGGAAGACACCAAGAGAATAAGAAAGGAACAAAGAAACTAAAATCAAAATAAGAAATAAGTAACAAAATGGCAATAGTAACTTCTTGCCTTATCATTAATTACTTTAAATATAAATGAATTAAATTCCTGAATCAAAAGTTACAGAATGGTTGTATGGATAAATAAAAACAAGATCCAGCCACATGCTGCCTACCTGAGACAAAATTTAGCCTTAAGGACAAACATAGGCTAACACTGAAGGGCTGATAAAATATATTACACGAAAATCCTTATCATAGCTATACTTATAACAGACAAAATAGATTTTCAATCAAAATGTATCACAAAAACCAGAAAGGTTACTATAGGGGAATTTAATACCCCACTTCCAAAAATGGATAGATCATGCAGATAGAAATAAATCTGGAAACAGCAGATTTGAATAATAATATAAAACAAATGGAACTAACAGATGTATATAGACATTCCCTCTAATGAAGCAAAGTACAGTGCTTTTATTCCCTCAAATGCACACAAAACATTATCCAGGATAAGTCATATGCTTAGCCACAAATAAGTCTCAATAAATTTAAGAAGACTGAAATAATATCAAGTAGCTTTTCAGACCACAATAGTATAGAACTAGAAATTAAAAACAGGATGAATTTTGGAAAATGTACAAATATGTGCAAACTAAACACATCTTGAAAAACCAATTGATCAAAGAATAAAGAAAAATCAAAATATCTTGAAGCAAATGAAAACTGAAATACAACATACCACAACATACAATATGCAACAAAAGTTGTCCAAGAGAGAAGTTTATAATGATAAATGCCTACATTAAGAAAAAAAAAATCTCAAATAAACAACTTACTTCACATGACAGGGAACTAGAAAAGAAGAACACAGAAGGCCCAATGTTAGCAGAAGAAAGTAGTAGAGAATAGGGTGATTTGACTACATCAAACTAAAAACCTTCTTCACAGAAAAGGAAACAAACAAAATATGTAATGGAAGAAAATATTTTTAAACCATGTATCTGATAAGGAGTAAATGTCCAAGATATGTAAGAAACTCACAGAACTCAGCAACAAACAAGTAATCTGATTAGAAATGAGCAAAGGACCTGCAAATATTATTTTTTTCAAAAAGGCATACAGATGTCCAACAGATATGTGAAAAAGTGCTTGACATTACTAATCATCAGGGAAAAGCAAATCAGAATCACAATAAGCTATCACCTCACATTGGTTAGGATAGCTATTATCAATAAGACAAGGGATGACACGTGCTGGCAAGGATGTGGGGAACCCTTTATACACATGTGGTCAAAATGTAAATTGGTATAGTCACTGTGAAAAACAATGTGAAGGTTTCCTCAAAAAATTAAAAATTAAAAACAAAACTATCATATTATCCAGCAATCACACATTTGGGTTTATATCCAAAGAAAACAAAATCAATATCACAAAAAATAAAATTTGGGCTGGGCATGATGAGTCATACCTGTAATCCCAGCACTTTGGGAGACTGAGGCAGGAGGATTGCTTGAGGCCAGGAGGCAACATAGCCAGATACCATCTTTACAAAAAACAAGTAAAACAAAAATTAGCTGGGTATTGTGTTATGTACCTATAGTCCCAGCTACTCAGAAGGCTTAGGTTGGAGAACTGTTTGAGCCCAGAAGGTCAAGGCTGCAATGAGCCAAGATCACACGTGGGTAATGGAGCAATACTCCACCTCATTTAAAAATTTTTTTAAAAGTTAAATTAAATGTTTAAAAATAAAAATATAATCTCTACACTCCATGTTCACTGCAGCATTATGCACAATAGCTAAAATGTGGAAACAACCTAATTGTTCAGTGAAAGATGAGTGGATAAATATGGAATATATACAGTTGATTCCTGAACAATGCAGGGGTTGGGGCACCAACCTCCTGTGCAGTCAAAAATCCATGTATAACTTCTGACTGGCTAAAAACTGAATGTCTAAAAGCCTACTGTTGACTCCCTCATAACATAGGCAGTCAATTAAAACATATTTTATATGTGATATATAGTATAGACTGGATTTTTAAAATAAAGTAAGTTACAACAAATAAGAAATTATTAAGATAAACACAAGGAAGAGAAAATATATTTACTATTCCCCAAGTGAAAGTGTATCATCATAAGGGTCTTCAATGTCACTGTCTTTAAGTTGCGTGGGCTGAGGAGGACGAGAAAGAGAAGGGGTTGGCCTTGCTGTTTCATGGATGGCAGAGGGAGAAGAAAATATTCATTTAAGTGTACCTATACTGTTCAAACCTATATTGATATAAAATCCACATGTAAGTGCCCATGTTGTTCAAAGCTGTATTGATCAAGTGCCTTGATGTGTGTGTGTGTGCACGTGTGTGTGTTCATACACACATAGACAATGATATCTTATTCAGCTAAAGAAAAGAAGAAAAACTTGCCATTTCGAACAAGATAAATGAACCTGGAAGACATATGCTTAGTGAAATACATCAGACACAGAATAACTAATACTGTATGATCTCACTTATGTGCAGAATCTAAAAATGTCAAACACATACAAGAAAGTAGAATGGAGGCTGCCAGGGACTGGAGTGTAATGTAAATGGGGAGCTGGTGGGCAGAGGATACAAAGTTTTAGTTATGAGTTATGGAAATCGAATGTACAGCATGGTAACTATAGGTAAGATAATATCTACTTGAAATTTGATATGAAAGCATATATTAAATGTCCTCAACACACACACACACACACACACACACACACACACACACACACACGCATACTGGTGACTGTGGGTGGTGATGGATGTGTAATTTAATTTCATTATGGTAATCTTTATACAATCATTGTGTACATATATCAAATCATATTGTACACTTTGAATACATACAATTTGTATTTGTTGTTTAAATTTTTTAAAATTTAAAAAATCTGTATTCTAAATTTTTTTTTTTTTTTTGAGATGGAGTTTCGCTCTTGTTACCCAGGCTGGAGTGCAATGGAGCAATCTCGGCTCACCACAACCTCCGCCTCCTGGGTTCAGGCAATTCTCCTGCCTCAGCCTCCTGAGTAGCTGGGATTAAAGGCATGAGCCACCACACCCAGCTAATTTTTTAGAGACGGGGTTTCGCCATGTTGACCAGGATGGTCTCGATCTCTTGACCTCGTGATCCATCCGCCTCGGCCTCCCAAAGTGCTGGGATTACAGGCTTGAGCCACGGCGCCCGGCCTGTATTCTAAATTTTAAAGAGTAAATACAAAATGAATTGAATGAACTCAAAGAAGAAAGTTTTCTGGCATCAGGGATAGCAAAAGGTCAGCACAGTAACAGAAGGGTTTGAGAGGAATCTAGAAAGTAGAGACAGCAGAACTTTGGAGAAGACAGTGCTGGCTTGTAGACTTCCCCAAGGGAGCCTTTCTCTGGACGCTTCTCCTCATCACTGCAAGAGAGGTTGCTATTTGACC
This sequence comes from Saimiri boliviensis, assembly GCF_048565385.1. Lineage (NCBI taxonomy): Eukaryota > Metazoa > Chordata > Mammalia > Primates > Cebidae > Saimiri > Saimiri boliviensis. The sequence goes on from NC_133449.1 coordinate 199,892,885, forward strand.
CTCCTTTCATCTCACTCCTTAGGCTTAAATTATCTGGAAAAACCATCAAACTATATTCAAATTATGGTATAAATGTCATGCTAGGGAATGGAAATAGATTTGACTGTGTCTTAAATAGGTAGGTAAATCATACTTCCACCACACTGCTGGTATCAAATCAGTTACTGGGATGGGAGAGCAGAGGAAGGATAGCTTTATAAGTAGATATAGCCAACATATAGATACATACATACACACACATATATACACACACGTGTTCATTACTACTTCATATGTACATATCCCACAAGTATTCATTACTACTATTAAGCCTCATTATAACAGACTCCACAGACATGAAATTTCCTTGAAATAAGCATTCCTTGCCATCTCATTCCTTCCTCCAGTTTCTCAATCTTACACTCACAGTGTTATATGTTCCTATCTAAAAACACAGTAGCACATGTTTATGAAAAAATATCATGTCATGAAGATAACAAGAGAGGGCTCCCTTGAAAAGCAGAGTAGTAAGAAGAGAACTGAGCTGAAAACCGGGAGCTTTGGTTTCTAATTTTGATTCTGTGATTAAGTCTGAAGATGTAACCAAGTCAAATAATCCTTTCTAAGTCTCGATTTCTTCATTTATAAATAAGTAGTTTGGGCAACATGCTAACTAAACTCCTTTTAGTGCTATTGTTGTATATGTCTGATGACAGCTGATAGTGAAGATTCTTTCCAAAGTATGGTCCATAATTCTTGCCTTATATTTCCTATTTTATGAAGTTCTTTCCTAAAATTTTTGAAATAAAAACGTCACTTAGTGGGGGTATCCACAAGTAGCATTGGAGGGGAAATGCATTAAAATCAAGCTAATATATCCACTTCTACTTCCTGAGATAACAACTAAAATTTTAAGTTGAAGAAACCTTTATTTTATTTAAATTCAAGCAAATACATCTCATGCAGATGCCTTCAACTATGAAAGGACCAAAGAACACTATTGCAACCAAAAATCTTGCCTCAGAGAAAAATACTCTTTTTAGTTATAAATGTATTAAAATGCAGTGGATCTTAACCAGGAACAATTCTACCCTCAGGGGACATTTGACAATATCTGGAGATGTTTTCATTGCCCACTAAATCTATTGACATTTAGTGGGTATGAGGCTGGGGATGTTGCTAAGCATCCCACAGTGCACAGGAGAGTCCCCTACAACAAAGAATTACCCTGCCCATAATTCCAGTCGTGCTGAGGTGGAGACACTCAGATATAACCCTCTCAAGCTCACTAACCACATTATATCAAGCTTGAAAAACCCAAGCTGACACTGAGACCAGGAGCCTCACCAGAAAATGTTCATTTTAGATTTGCCTAGAGAGAAACCATCCTCTCAGATAAAACTCTGTAAAGGAGTTTGGCAAAAAACTGATTACTTTTGTGCATGCAGGCATTTATTCTTCTATTCTGAGTTAAAATCCTGCAAACTCAGCTATTTTGTGTTTCATATATTGCTATTTCATATCTTGATTTCTAAAGATTCTTTTTCAATCTGTAGCAAAAAATGTACCTAATATTAGTTATGATTATATTGAGAAATATGAAAATTCAAAAAGCTAGTCAGATTCTTAGGCATTCCTGCACACTGTCATATCAGAGGTATTAGTGGAGAGCCATGCTGTGGTTTTAAGTTCCCCCTCTTCAAACTAGTTGTGTTCTCTGTATCTGATCAATTTTTGTGACAGGCTTCAGCCTTCTCTATATTTCAAATAATCACTAGTAACTGACATTTACGAGGAAGAAATTGATTGTTCAACAAAGAAGGAGTTTCTACAATTTTCTGAAATGAATACTGAAGATTATATTGACCAAAGATCAAATTTAAAATATTACTGATTCCTACTTTCAAATCTAGTATCCTCTGTTTACAATGTACGGATTTACATGCAAGGATGGCCACTATTATTTTATTGCTTTTTATACAGGTGTGAAACTCCTTTCAAGTGGAGGTTATTCCTTCCTTCACCCTCTTGAATATGGGCTGGCCTAGAACTGCTATGACCATTAAATTCAGTGGAAATGCTTTTGTGCCAGTTGGGAGCCCAGTCTTTAAGAAAACTAGCAGTTTCTGCTTTCTTCCTCTTGAAACCCAGCTCCAATGCTGTAAGGAAGCCCAAGCAACCACATGGAGAAGTCCATAGGAAGAAGAATCAAGGCCTGTAGATAGTAGCCCCAACTGTTACCAGCTGGCAGCCATCAACAATGTGTTTGACACTGAGTGAGTGAGCTTAGATATGGATCTCTCAGCCTCATTTGCACTACCCCGGGTGATACCATATAGAATAGAGACAGACTGACCACACCTAATCCTGCCCAACTGACAATTTCCATTGTTTGAAAAATTGAAACCAACAAATTACAATCTCCAGAGTGAATAATAGTTTGAATTTTAAATTATTAAGTGTTGGGGCAGGTTTTGTGCAGCAATAGACTACCAAGTCATACATCAAAGTCTGAATTAAAATGTGGCTTCTATTAACAGCTCGTTAACATCATATGAAAAATACTCAGTTTCTATTAATTGCAAATGTCTCCTGAGCTATTATCTTTCTTATAAATTAGATTACTTGGGAACTTTGAGATGCTTAAACATGTAAACAATACCAACAGAATAATCTGTTGATAAGTACATAGATTTCACTGCAAAGTTTATATAGTTTTCATCATGTTTTTATGATCATAACGTTCTACACCCAGCTTTAGGTGCTTTCTGTGATAGTATAGGCAAAACAAGGACTTAGTACTATGTAAATTTGGAATCCCTGAACTACTTCTTTTTTTTTATGCAACAGAGTCCTGCTCTGTCACCCAAGGTGAAGTACACTGGTATGACCATGGCTCACTGAAGTGTGCACCTCCTGAGCTCAAGGGATCCTTTTGTGTCAGCCTCCCAAAGTGCTGGGATTACAGACTTGAGCCACCATACCTAGCTTATAGTCCCTGATCTTTTAAGTGACGGTTACTACCATAATCTTGACTCCCTCCACTCAGCAAAGTAATGATGCTGAACCTATACCCTGTAAAGAAACACAGTTAGAAAAATGTTGTGTGGGGCTGTAATGCAAAGCCATTTGAGTTTGTCTTCGTAGGTATTTATCCTTGCTACTTTCTGCTGATTTTTCATTTTGCCCTCACCACTCCTGAATCAGTATGTTTTCAATCGTATGTTTTCAAATATCAATCTACACTTCATATTTTAAGTACAACTTAAGGAGTCTATTTTAGGCGGAAAGCATCAAGAGATTTGAAATGTCTCTTTTTATAAGAACATCCAGAAAATTAATAACATTTATAAATCTAGTTGTTTTTTCTGATGGTCTTTAACATATGATTCAAACTGATGAAGGCTTCTTTTATCAGAAGCTACAATCAATTTCAATGATTACATTTTTTGCTGGTTTTTATCAAATGCAATACTAAGTCTAGATGCCAGATGTCATAGACTATAATCGCATCTACCTAAACGTATACACTTTAAAGATAAAATATTGAATAAAAATATTTGGAGTAGACAATGTAAATCTATAAGTTGCATTTATTTTTTGAATCACTATATGTTGAATGCAGAAGGCATAGGTAAAATTTAAAAAGTAGTAACACATCAGGAAAATGCATCCTTTTCACTCTTTAACTGTAGTAACTAGAATCACCAAAGTGTAGAGCAGCAAGCATTTCTGCTGATTTCTCTGTGGCCTCTAAATGAACTGGTAGATACTTGAACAGATGAAAACAGAGTTTCAATTTTACCTGGCTAAAGGAAAGCATTCACAATGAATGTAACTAGATCTTTGTTTCAGAGACAAGAATTTGATGATTCAAAAAGATTTGTGAAGTATGGTTACTACAAGACATGGAGTAGTTTGAAAGAAACTTGTGACTTCTAAAAGCAGCTGAAAGAAAGGTCAGTAGAATGGACCACTGGAGTTAAGTTGTCCAAAGAACCTGAAAGTTTCTACTTAATCAATCAACTAGAATGGGGAACTGAAATAAAACATGCTATGTGAGGGCACCACATTCCAAATGACCCAATCTCATTCTGCATAGATTTGCTTAACTATGCCTTTCATTGATTACTTACATGTATACCACTACTACAGTGTTTTCAATTCATAAATTGGGTAGCCTTTCAAAATCACCTTTGGAAATAATCATATGTTTTAAATAACTATAATAAACATTGTTTTTCAAATTATAGTAAGCACATTTAACATGAGAGCTATTCTTTTAACAAGTTTTTAAGTCTAAAATAGTCTCAACTATAGGTTAACTGCTTTTGTTTTTATTCAGTTTTCTCACTTCATTGTAACCAGAAGATAATGACACCTCTTCTATCATTAGATTTATCACGCAACCACCTGGGATGAGGCTGTGAACACAACTGGTGCTCATCAGATGTGTGAGGACTGTGATGTCAAGGAGAAGAGTGTTTAGTGCTTTACTTGGCAGATGAACAAATACTACGGGAGGCAACAGAGTATAGGGTCAAGGAGCATGGGCTCTGACCTGGGTATAAGCCCCAGCCCTGCCATTTTAGAAGCTACTGCTCTGGTGCAACTTCACTTCCTTGAGCTATTGTATCCTTACCTACAAAGTCGATGTAAATGTGGTACCAATTTATGGGGCTGTTTTGATAATTCAATGAGAAGATGCAAGTGTGAAGAATGTTAACATATAAACATTTAGAGCCCCTTCTCTTATCCACCAGAAATAAACGTGTACATAAAAACAGGTTAGGTTTTCTGTGATAACAAACAACCTCCAGCTCCATCAGCTAAGTTCTCTGCAGACAACTCTCTGAGGAGCTGTCCTCCACTGTTGGCTCAGCATTTTCTGCTCTTTGGATCTTATGGCACCTCTGTATTAACAAATGCTTTCACAACATGCTAGCAGGAGAACAGAATGCTAGGGAATCAAGCACCCATGGTTGATATTTCTACCCAGAATTAAAGGATGTTTCTTTTAACTGTATTGGTCACAGTAGTCACATGGCCACACCTAAGTTCAGGAGCTGGACAGTGTAATATTCTATGAACTTGGAAACAGAGGAGAAACATATATTAGTAAACATTAGTAATGCCTGCCACAGTAAATTTTTCACTTTGTGATAGACTCTGTTTATTCAAGGTAATACACTAAGAGAAAAACTAGGGAGAGAGTTGAAATTAAACTGGAAATAACAGACAAAAGAGATGACATGGCTGAAGTTATAAGAGTTCTGAGGACTTTCACGTAGAGAGAGAAAAGCAGCAAAGACAATTTGGGGGCAGGTGCTCAAGTGAAAAGGCAACAGGAGACTGAGGAGCAGGATTCTAAGAATTTTAACTGTGTTTTATGACCATGACTTCTGTTTTGTTTGTTTTTTTTTTTTTTGAGGAAATAATTTATTTAAATTATGTTCTAATTGCTTTGAAAACTGGATAAATGTTTCTATGAATATATTGTCAAGCTGAGCCTGTGGTTTGCATGTTTATATATACAATGCTTTTAGCATTATATCTGTCACAAATAAGTTGTTCAATAAATAATGTCAGTTGGGAATTCATTTTGAGTCAAGAAATTTAAAAATTGGCTTGAAGGAAAAGTTAATTTTTCTCACATAAGAATTTTTTTTTTTCGTTTGATGAGTATTTACTGAGCACCTGCAATGTGCTGTACATTAGGGACATAAGTCAGATAGCACCCCTGCCCTCAGGACCTCATACGCTAATGAAGAAGCGTGATATTAATAATCACAAGTCTAATAGTAGAGTCTTATTGTTGGAAATGAATTATGTTTGTTTAATTTTCAATTTTTTTCTGTAAGATTTCATATATATATATATTTTACTATACTTTAAGGTCAGCATTACATGTGCAGATCTTGCAGGATTGTTACAAAGTATACACATGCCATAGTGGTTTGCTGCCTCCATCCCCCCATCACCTAAATTATTTTTAAGTAACTACTATTGGTTAAACATCTCACTGACGTTGAAATACAGTTATTTCGCCTAATCTTTGCCCATGCTGGAGGAAAATATAAAAATCTACTATGACAATTATGAAGAACAATTAATCTTTGTACTGATGGATAACAGATATATATAGCTTCAGGGTATATGTGATAATCTGATACATTCATATAATTCACAAAGATCAAATGAGTATACTGGGAATATCCATCACCTTAAATATTTGTCTTTTTCCTATGCTGGAACCATTCAAGTTCTTCTCTTCCAGCAAATTTGAAATGTACAATAAACTATTTTAAACTACAGTCCCCCTACTGCCCTAATGCCAGGTCTTATTTCTGTATCAGTTATATATTTGTACTCATTAATCAAATCATCTTCTCCGCCCCTCAACCCCACCTTTTCAAGCCTCTGGCAACCACTAAACTACTCTCAATCCTCATGAGGTCCACATTTTTAGCTCCCACATAAAAGTAAGAGTCTGTGTTGTCTTTTTTTTTTTTTTCTTTTTGAGACAGGCTGGAGTGGAGTGGTTCTATCTCAGCTCATTGCAGTCTCAACCTCCCAGACTTAAATAGTTCTCCCACTTCTCAGCCTCCTGGGTAGCTGGGACCACAGGTGCACATCATCACACACGGCTAATTTTTGTAGAAGTGGGGTTTTTCCATGTTGCCGAGGTGGGCCTCTAACTCCTGGGCAAAAGCAATCCACCTACCTTGGCCTGAGGAAATGCTAGGATTACAGGCTACTTGGTTTGTTTCACTTAACATGGTGACTCGTGTTCCATCAGGGTTGTTACAAATAACAGAATCTCACTATTTTGTATGGCAGAATAATAATCCATTGTGTGTGTATATATATATGTGTGTGTGTGTGTGTGTGTGTGTGTGTGTGTGTGTGTGTATATATATATATATATATATATATATATATATATATATATATATATATGTCTATCACATTTTCTTTATCGATTCATCTGTGGATGTGCACTTAGGGTGATTCCACATTTTGGTCACTGAGAATAGTGCTGCAGTAAACATGGGCATTGTAATGGTTAATACGGAGTGCCTGCTTGATTGGATTGATGGATACAAAGTATTGATCCTGGGTGTGTCTGTAATGGTGTTGCCAAAGGAGATTAACATTTGAGTCAGTGGGCTGGAAAAGGCAGACCCACCCTTAATCTGGGTGGGCACAATCTAAACAGCTGCCAGCATGGCAAGAATAAAAGCAGGCAGAAAAATATGAAAATAGAGACTGCTCTAGCCTCCCAGCCCATATCTTTCTGCTATGCTGGATGCTTCCTGCCCTAGAATATCAGACTCCAAGATTTTCAGTTATGAAACTCAGACTGGCTCTTCTTGCTCCTCAGCATTCAGACAGACTACTGTGGGGCTTTATGATTGTGTGAGTTAATACTTAACAAACTCCCCTTTTTATGTGTATATGTATATGTATACGTCGTATATGTATATATTCTATTAGTTCTGTCCCTCTAGTAAACTCTAATACTTATTTTGATACTAGGATTGATTCTAGAGGAACAGAATATTGAGCATAAATTTCTTCCATTGGTTTTGGGGTTTCTGGAGTTGGCTGCTTAATATGACTAAACCCAAAAATGCTCAGAACTTTAACAGAATGAAGACCATTGATAGTCCTTGGCATGAACTCTTTAGAGAGTTATACAAAGTAAATAAATGCATTTGACACTCCTGATTCACCACTCATAAGAGGCAAGTTTAGTGACTCTATACCTAATACCTTTGGCCATATGTGGAGAACCAAGGCACATACTGAAGCTGGCTGATTGTTCCTAAGTTCAGTGGACAAAGTGATGCAAGAAAATGATGAACTCAGGGACTCTTGTCTCCCAGCTTCAGAAACAAATACTGAACCTTAAATCTGCTGGAACTGCCCTCAGTCAGCATCTTTCCTCCTGTAGAGAAAAAGCTAAAATTGTAGAAAATCAGACACAAGATTTTATCATGCGAGTGGCTGACCTGCAATGAAAGGTGCATGCACAGCCTGACCAGGTGTCTACTGTTAAAGTGAGGGCATTGATTGGAAAGAAATGGGACCCTGCAACTCAGAATGGGGATGTATTCAAGGACCCTGGTGAAGCTGGGGACACTGAGCTTGTAAACCCTGATCAATCTTTTTTTTTTGCCAGAAGAAACAGCTTCTCCATCCCCAGTAGTGGCAACATGCCCTCCCTGACCCATGCTGCCATCAGCCTTTCCACCTTTGTCTGAGGAGATAAACCTTGCACTACCTAAGATCATACCATGATGGCCTCCCCCGAGGCAGTTGCCAGGAAAAATAATGTTTATTCTCCTCAGGAACCACCCCCAGCACCCCTGTTTACTTCTAGACTTATAACTACACTGAAGTCCTGGTGGGCCCCTGGATGTAAAGTTGAGAGTATGACCCATGAGAAGGTGAGCTACATTCAAAAAGAAGTCCTTGAGCTTTCTAATTTATATTAACAGAAATCTGAAGAACAGGCAAGGGAATGGATACTAAGTGTGTGAATAATGGTGGAAGAAACATAGAGGTGGATTAGGCTGAATTTATTGATTTGGGAACACTAAGTAGGGACTCTGCATTTAATGTCGGAACTGGGGGATTTAATAAAGGTTCTAATAGTTTATTTGCTCGTTTAGCTGAAATGTGGATTAAAAGATTGCTCACTGTGAGCAAGCTGAAAACGCATGATCTCCTTTGGTTTAATGTAAAGGAAGGGGTCCAAAGGCTGAGGGAGATTGGGATGGTGGAGAGGAATAGTCACTTTGGACCTACTCATCCCAGCTGGAAGGGTTCAGAGGATTTACCCTTGACCAATGCCTTGTGAAATACATTTGTGGGGGTAGTACCTGCATCTTTGAAGAGCCCCGTATAGCAGATCTAACAGTGAAAACTGCGGCCACTCAACTACAAAATTTAAATACAATGGAAATAATTGGGTCCTAAGGTGGCAAGGGCCAAGTGGCAGCACTCAACCCTCAAAAGCAAGGTGGGTGTTGGGTGTAGCTACCATAATGGACAACACAGGCAATGCGACAATCAGAATAGTGTGACTTGTATAGAGCTCTGGCAGTGGCTAATTAATCACAGTGTTCCTAGAAGTAAAATTGATAGGAAGCCTACTGCATTCTACTTGATTTATATAAGCAGAAAAGTTCCAGATCAAGTGGACAAGAGACTAATTTGAATTTTAAAAACAGAGAAGCACAGCCCCTCGTTCAGTTTCCAAACTTGAGCCAGTTTACAGATCCAGAACCCCTTGGCTGGGTCCCCTTGAGGAAGGACCCTACTACTTTATCAGCAATTTATTCAGTGAATATTTTTCCCATCCTTCCCCAAGGAGACCTGTTGTCTTTTACCAGGGCAACTGCATTGGGGAAAGAGAAATGATCAGACATTTCAGGGACTGCTGGATGCTGGATCTAAGCTGACATGATTCCAGGGGTATGAAAATGTCACTGTGGTCCTCCAGTTAAAGTAGAGACTCATGGAGGTAAGTGATTAATGGGGTTTCAGCTCAGGTCTGACTGACAGTGGGCCCAGTGGGTCCCTTGACTCATTCCGTGGTAATTTCCCCAATGCCAGAATACACAATTGGCATAGACATACTTATCAACAGGCAGAACCCCCACATTGGCTCCCTGACTTGTAAGATAAGGGCCATTATGGTGGGAAAGGCTGAATGGAAGCCATTGGAGCTGCCTCTACCTAGAAAAATAGTAAATCAAAAACAGTTTGCATCCCTGGCAGGATTACAGCAATTAGTGCAGCCATCAAGGACTTGAAAGACTCATATTACCATGCCCTGTGATTAAGGTCAACGGTAAACTGCAATAGCCAAATCCAGGTAGGACTACAAATGGCCTAGACCCTTTCAGAATGAAGGTTTGGGTAATTCCACCAGGAAAAAAAATAAATAAATAAAAATAAACCTGCTGAGGTGCTCACCGAAGGCAAAGGGAATGCATAATGTGTAGTAGAAGAAGGTCGTCATTAATACCAGATAGGAAATGAGGACTGTAATTGACATGAGTATTTTCTCCTTCTGTTATAAACATGTTTTTGCATGTATATGCTTGAATTAAGAAAATAACTTCATTTTATTTTCTTTCTCTTTTACCATGTGACAGATTTATTGATATCGCATCAGCATTTAAGTATTGTTAACTTTATGTAATAGTATTTCGGTTGGGGATTGGTGCCTTTCTGGTTGTACGAAGCACAATGGTATTATGTTAGATGCAATTATGACCTTGTTGTTTTTATTTGACGATTATGTATGATCTCAGGAGATGTGTATGGGTCCACATTGACAAGGGATAGACTTGTGATGGTTAATACTGAGTGTCAACTTGATTGGATTGATGGATACAAAGTATCGATCCTGGGTGTATCTATGAGGACATTGCCAAAGGAGATTAACATTTGAGCCAGTGGGCTGGGAAAGGCAGACCCACCCTTAATCTCGGTGGGCACAATCTAATCAGTTGCTAGCATGGCTAGAATATAAGCAGGCAGAAAAATGTGAAAAGAGAGGCTGGCTTAGCCTCCCAGCCTGCATCTTTCTCCTATGCTGAATGCTTCCTGCTCTCAAACACTGGACTCCAAGTTCTTCAGTTTTGAAACTCAGACTGGCTTTTTGCTCCTCAGCCTGCAGATGGCCTAATGTGGGACCTTGTGATCAAGTGAGTTAATAAACTCCTCTCTATGTATATATGTTCCATTAGTTCTGCTCCTCTAGAGAACCCTAATGTGAATGCAGATGTCTTTTTGATATATTAATTTCCTTTTTGGGGGGTGTATACCCAACAGCGAGATTTATGGATCATATAGTAACTCCATTTGTAGTTTTTCGAGATAGCTGTATATTGTTCTGCATAGTAATTATACTAATTTACATTTACACAGTAACGTATGAGGATTCCCTTTTCTCTGCATCCTTGCCAGCATCTGTTATTGCCTGTCTTTTTGATAAAAGCCACTTTGGTAATATCACACTGTGATTTTGATTTGTATTTCTCTGGTTATTAGTGATGTTGAGCATTTTTAAATATTAATGTCATCCATTGGATGTCTTTTTGTGAAAAAATATCTATTCAGTTCTTTTGCTCATTTTTAAATGGGATTATTTGGGTTTTTACTATTGAATTGTTTGGGCTCCGTATATATTCTGATTATTAGTCCCTGGTCAGATGGATTACTTTGCAAACATTTTCTCCCATTATGATTTTTTTTTCACCTTGTTTCTTGTTTCTTTTGCTATGCAGAAGTTTTTTAGCATGATATAATGCCATTTGTCTATTTTTGTTTTGATTTCCTATATTTGATTTTTTTAAAGGTCTTATTCAAGAAATCTTTTTCCAGACCAATATCCTAGGGCATTTTCTCAACGTTTTCTTCTAGTAGTGTCATAGCTTTAGGTCTTTGATTTAAATCTTTAGTCCATTTTGATTTTTGGTGGGGGGATAGTGAGAGATATGAGTCTATTTTCATTCTTATGCATATAGTTATACAGTTTTCCCAGCACCATTTATTTTAAGAGATTGTCCTTTTCCCATTTCATGTTTTTGGTGTCTTTGTCACAAAGATTAGTTGGCTGTAAATGCATGAATTTATATCTGTGTTCTCTACTCTGTTTCATGAGTCTATGTGTCTGTTTTATGCTAGTGCCATGCTAATAAATCTGTTTACTCTTGATTTGTAGTAAATTTTGAAGAAAGTAGTGTGATGCCTCTAGTTTAGCTCTCTGATTAGGATTACTTAAGTTATTGGGTGCTTACTGGATTCCATATCCACTTTAGAATTTTTTTCCTATTTCTGTGAAGAATATCACTGATAGGAATTGCATTGAATCTGTAAATTGCTTTTGACAGAAGTGTCATTCTTCCAATTCATGAATATGGAATGTAGATTTTGGTGTCCTCTTCAGTTACTTCATCAGTGTTTTATAGTTTTCCTTGTATAGATGTTTTACTTCATTGGTTAAATTGATTACTAAATAATCTATATACTTTTTAGCTATTATAAATGGGTGGCTTTCTTGATGTATTTTTTAGATTACTCACTGTTGCCATTTATAAATGTTCCTGACTTTTGCATGTTGATTTTGTAAACTGCCACTTTGCCAAATTCATTTATAAGTTCTAACAGTTTTTTTGTCAGATTTATTATTTTTTTTCTAAGTATAATATTATGTTATCTGAGAACAAGGCTAATTTGACTTCTTTCTTTCAGTTTGGATACCCATTCTTTCTTTCTCTTGCCTACTTGTTCTGACAAGAACTTCCATATTATATTGAATAAAAGCATTAAAACTGGGCATTCCTGTTTTGTTCCAAGTCTTAGAGGAAATGTCTTTAACTTTTCCCCATTTAGTACAATGTTATCTTTGACTTTGTCATAGTCTATTGTTTTGAAGTATCTTGCTTCTATACCCAATTTGATGAGTGATTTTAAACATAAATAGATGAATTTTATGAAATGATTTTTTGGCATCTGTTGAAGTGTTCATGTTCTGTTCTTGGTTCTATTAATGTCATCTATCAATTTTATTGATTTGCATATGTTGAACCATCCTGGCGTCCCTAGGATGAATCCTGCTTAATTATGGTGAGTGATCTTTATGTTGCATTGTTAAATTTGGTTTGCTAGTATTTTGTTGAGGATTTTTGCCTCTATGTTTATCAGTGATATTGGCTAGTAGTTTTCCTTTTTCATTGTGTCCTTGTCTGGGTTTGGTTTCTGGGTGATGTCAGCCTTGTACAATGAGTTTGTAAGTACTCCCTCCTCTTCTATATTTTTTGAAGAGTCTGAGGATTGAGGATTGAAAATGGGTATTAGTTCTTTTTTTACACGTTTGATAGAATTCAGCAGTAGCAGTGAAACCATCAGGTCCTGGGCTTTTTGTTTGTTTGTTTTGATGGGAGACATTTTATTACAGCTTTTATCTCACTACTCATTATTGATTTATTGAGGTTTTGGATTTCTTCATGGTTCAATCTTGGTAGTTTATATGTGTCCAGGAATTAACTTACATATTCTAGGTTTTCCAAATTTTTGGCAAATAGTTGCTCATAATATTCTTCAAGAATTTAGTGTATTTCTATGGTCTCACTTGTTATTTTTTCCCTCTGATATTATTTATCTGAGTCTTCTCTCTTTTTATTCTTAATCTAAAGGGTTATTAATTTTTAAAATCATTTTCAAAATCAAATTTTGTTCCATTGATCTTCTGTATTTTTTAAAAAATCTCAATTTAATTGATTTCTGCTTTGATCTTTATGAATTATTTCCTTCTACTAATTTTGGGTTCAGTTTATTCTTGCTTTTATAGTTTCTTGAGGTGCATCATTAGGTTTATTTTTGGAAGTCTTTCTACGATTTTGATATATATGTTGATTGCTATAAAATTCCTTCTTAGTACTGCAACCTATAGATTTGGGTACATTATATTTTCATTTTCACTTGTTTTAAGACATTTTTAAAATTTTGTTAAATTTCTTATTGATCTATTCGTAATTCATGAGCATCTTTAATTTCCATGTGCTTGTAATATTTCTGAGGTTCTCTTGTTACTGATTTCCTCACTATCATGAGGACAGCTTTATTTCATTCTGGTCGGAAAACGTACTTGATACCATTTCTGTATTTTTTTAATTTCTTCAGACTTGTTTTGTGGCCTAAGATACCTTTTCTGAAGAATGTTTCATGTGCTGAAAAAAAGAATGTGTATTCTGCAATAGTTAGGAGTAATGTTCTGAAAATGTAAGTTAGGCCTATTAGATATATTGTATAGTATAACTCTGATGTGTATTATTTTCTGGATTATCTACCCATTACTAAAAGTATGGTGTTAAAGTCCATACTGCAGTCTCTCTCTCCCTCAGATTTTTTAATGTTTGTCTTTTTATATTTGGAAGCTTCAATGTTGAGTCCATAAATATTCATGACTGTTATGTCTTCTTACTAAATTGACCCCTTTGTTGCTATGTAGTGAACTTCTTTGTCTCTTTGTACCACCTTAGATTTGTAGCCTATTTTCTCTTGTATTAGTATACCTACTCCTGCTCTTTGCTGGTTTCCAGTTGCATGGAACATCTTTTTCTAGCCTTCACTTTCAGTCTGTGTGTCCAGGTAAACTGGGTATCTTTTATGGAGCATACAGATGGGTCTTATTTCTTTATCTATTCAGCCACTGTATGCTTTTTAATTGGAAAATTCAGTCCATTTATATTAAATACTATTATTTATGAGTAAAAGCTTACTACTGCCATTTGTTTGCTTGTTTCCTGGTTGTTTTGTAACTTATCTCTTCCCTTCTCCTTTCTTATCCTCTTCCTTCACAGCTAAGTGATTTTCTCTGGATATATGTTTTAATCTGTTGCTTTTTGTCTCTAGCAAATCCATTACTGGTTTCTGCATTGTGGTTACCGTGAGGCTGACAAAAACCATCTTATATGCTATTTTTAAAGAGAAAACAACTTATCTTATGTCAAAAATAAAAGAATAGAAACAGAAGAAAAATAAAAAAAAAAAAAGTATATCTTTTAACTCCATCTCCCCCACATTTTACTTTTTTTTTTTTTTTTTTTGAGACGGAGTTTCGCTCTTGTTACCCAGGCTGGAGTGCAATGGCGCGATCTCGGCTCACCGCAACCTCCGCCTCCTGGGTTCAGGCAATTCTCCTGCCTCAGCCTCCTGAGTAGCTGGGATTACAGGCACGCGCCACCACGCCCAGCTAATTTTTTGTATTTTTAGTAGAGACGGGGTTTCACCATGTTGACCAGGATGGTCTCGATCTCTCGACCTCGTGATCCACCCACCTCGGCCTCCCAAAGTGCTGGGATTACAGGCTTGAGCCACCGCGCCTGGCCCACATTTTACTTTTATATTCAATTTACCTATTTTTATATTACCTATCTCTTAATAGGTTGTTGTAGCTATTATTGATATGATAGATTTACCTTTTGGGCTAGTGTTATGAGTGTATTTCACACTACAGTTATGATGTTAGAGTATTGTGGGTTTGTCCACTTACTTAATTTTGCCAGTGGGTTTTATAATTTTTAAATGTTCTGTATAGTTTTTATTATTTTATTTTTGCACTTTGGTGTTGTATTAGTCCATTTTCACAGTTTTATAAGGAACTACCTGAGACTAGGTAATTTATAAAGAAAAGAGGTTTAATTGACTTAGGGCACCAATCAAAGTCACAAGGTCCTTGTTCCAGATGGCTGCAGTGGCCATGGGAAACTTGCAATCATGGCAGATGGCTAATGGGAAGCAAGACATGTCTTACATATGGTGGCAGGACATGAGGGAAGGGGAAGTGCCACACTTTTAAACCATCAGATCTCATGAGAATTCACTATCATGAGGACAGCTTTGGGGAACTACCTTCATGATCCAATCACCTCCCACCAGGACCCTCCCTCAACAAGTCATGTGGGGATTACAATTTGACGTGAAATTTGAGTGGGAATACAAAGCCAAACCATATCAGGTGTTTTTTTTTTCTTTCAGCTTAAATAACTCTGGTTAGAATTTCTTGTAAGACAGGTCTGATGGTGGTGAATTCTCTCAGCTTTTCTTTGGAAAAGACTTTATCTCTCCTTCATATTTGAAGGATAAATTTGCTGGGTACAGTATTCTTAAATGACAGTGTTTTTCTTTACTTTAAAAATATTTTACTTTCCCTTGTCTGTATGGCTTCCTTTGAGAAGTCTGCTGTCAGACCAACTGGAGCTCTTTTTTCTTACCTGCTTCTTTTATTTTACTACTTTTAGGATTCTCTCTTGTCCTTAATTTTTGAGAACATGATTATTATATATCTTCGGATTGTTTTGTCTGGATATCTCTTTGGTGTTCTCTGACTTTCTTGTACCTGAATATTTTTTCTTTCTCAAGTTGAAATTTTTTTTGTTATTATTTATTTGAACAAACTTTCTACCCCTACCTCTTAATCAATTCTCCCTTGACCATCAATAATTCTTAGATTTAATTCTTTGAGGTGATTTTCCAAATCTTGTAGGAGGTCTTCATTCCTTATGTTTTTTCGCTTTCTGACTGTATATTTTCAAGTAGCCTGTCTTCCATTCTACTGATTATTTTCTCTGCTTTATTCCTTCTGCTGAGTGCCTATAGTGAATTTTTTAGTTCAGCAAATGCATCTCTTGGTTTCAAAGATTTCTGTTTGATTTTTAAAATTATTTCAGTATCTCTGTTTAGTTTCTCTGATAAATTTCTGAACTGCTTTTTTGTGTTATCTTGGAGATAACTGAGTTTCCTTAAACATACTAACTTTGCATTCTTGGTTAGAGTGCTTGCATCTCATTAGGGTCAATTATGGGCTTTATGCTTTGCCCATTTGGAGCAATTATGGTTTCCTGTTTGCTGTTGTTTCTTGTGGATATATGTCTATGTCTTTGTATTAAAGAATTTATTCCAGCCTTCTGTCTGATTTGTTTTGTTTTTTATTGAATATATTTTCTTAGAGATCCCTTTATCTCTTTGTCATTGCTTCTTTCCAACCCATGACTCTGGCCAGATCCTTAAGCTCAGGTTTACTTTGCCTCTGGTAAATGATTTGAACATTACCCTTTCTGAATGGGGAAGGATTACAAATGGTATGTCCTAGCAGTGTGAAAGGCTGATGAGGGGGTTGTTTCTGGGACCCAGGAAACACATCTCCTATGGTATGGTGCTGCTAAACAGCCACTCTGGTTAGGCCTGGGTTTGGTTTCTGGGTAATGCCAGCCTTGTCCAATGAGTTTTTAAGTGTTCCTTCCTCTTCTATTTCTTTTGAAGAGTTTGAGGATTGAGGATTGAGAATTAGTATTAGTTTCTTCTTTGGTTGAGTTACAAAGCAGAGTTTCCAGGATTGGGGATGGCAGTTCTGTCCCCCACCCCTCCTTTTCTCTGCCTGTTTTTTCAGAGATATTTCTCCTTTCTGGCACCTGAGATGTTTCTTATTGGTTAAGGCAAGGACAAATATTCTCCCAGGGAATTTGAGAAGGTGAGAAAGTTGTTGTCTACCTAGATGTCACTTTTTCAGAGTGAAGGCAGTGATTTGGGGCAAAATTTTCTGTACACCTAGTACTGGGCAAAATGGGAAAGAGGGTTATCATGGATGTGAAAGTTTGGCTGTCTTACAGCCATCTTTATGTTTTTTCTCTTCTCTGAGACCCCAGGAATTGTTTTATCTTTATGTTTGAGCTTGGGAGTATTTCTGGTAATAATATCTGCACTGTATATCTGTTTTTTTGTTTTACAAG